>NW_024533034.1:0-30000 GCF_016097555.1 Gigantopelta aegis
AGATTCCGTATTATTGATTATAGCCCACAATAACCTACCTCCTGAATGGGATTATTGAACTTCATTATTAACAATTGTGAGAAATGTCGACTTGAAAGTCCTCAGTAGATTCTCATTACACACCGCATGGACTTAGAAAAACATTGAATGAAAGTATTCTGAGAAGTTTACATAACCAACACAGGAATTTTGATAACATTCAACCAAAAGGAGCTCATTTTATGATTTTTCCCTAAAACATGAAAGTCAGTGAAATTTATATATACGTCTGCTAAGACATCAGAAGACATTATAAATTACACCCTTCCTTCTGGCCTTGTTAACACTACTACTAGGTCTGGCCTTTTTGTACTCTTGTATCCTCCTGCATTGCTCTGGAAAACAGTAGAGGGTCCACATTTTTCCTGTAATGGTACGAAATTTGATATACATATTAGATTGGTGTTCCTCGTGACTGTCTGGACATACTAAAACAAAGTCCACTACAAAGAGAAATGTGGGTCTGCAGTTTATCTAACAATTAAACCCACTTGAATAACAAACCCTTCTTTTAAAAGGAACAAAATACCTTAGATATCATCATGCCATCTTGATTTATAAAGGATCTCTTGTGACCCCTGGAAACTGTGGTGGTGGTTTTGACTGTCTTCCAAAGGAGAATGGATGGATCTCAAGATCTTTCTATCTCACTGGAAGTACTATGATTTAGATTTGTAAGATCTCATGGAGAGTTTTTGGCTTGGTCTTAACAAAATTCATCATCTTACTACATCCAGTAGTAGTCTACGAGTCCGACCCTTGAAGATTTTTGCTGGTCGCTAAAAATATGCCAAATATTCTCTCATTTAGCATTGGTATACGCCCTCACTGCATACACGCTGAACGTGATTAGGATACACTGGAAAATGCTGGAGATAGCTATGACACATCATAATGGAGCACAATTCTCAGCAAAGACCGAGATAATAGCTTATAGTCTTATGTTTGTTTTCGACATACCTAGGGGGCTTGGTTGTATAAAAGATTGTCATCTTTTCCAACCTCAATGGCGTGCGAGTACTTGTTTGGTGTACTCACAGTATACTTGGGGTGCTGATGGAGTGACGTGTGGTATCGCTTGAAAGGGCTTCCAATACTCACTGAAATTACAGAAATAAAACTAAGACGTAAATTAATTTTTAATATGCATAGCTAGATCAATTAATTATGAAATTTGAAATTCTAACTATTTTTGTTATTATAATTATGTTTTATCTTTGTAACTGCAGTATTAAAAGTTTGATTATATTTATGATACAATATTGTTATTAGGCAATATTTAATATAATTTGAGAAAATACCTTCACAGCTGACTACATATGACTTATATTTAGTAATAATCACTTTATCTATGTCTATCATATCACTATAATTATATTAATTATAATAGCGTCAAATCTGTAATCTATAAATATATGACTATCACCTGATGATTATAGTCTGTTGTGAGACCAACATAATGCCTCATGAAGTACATGCTTAATAGCAAAAAATGGTTCACATCTCTCAAAGAGCCATTTTCCATTATTACGTGTAGATGGTCACTATTGCTTTGTTATTCCCATTTGATCTTAAATCAATCCCAGTATGCTCTACTTTTTCTCCTTACTAATATTCACCATCACTGACTTGTGGATTGACTATTAAGGCCATAGGTGTTGATTTGTAGTTTTCAGATGCTTCTGCTAAGATTCACTACTATATATTTACTTAAACAAATAGTTCTATAAAATCAATTGAGTATTCACATTGATTTTGTCTACATGCATGCAGAAGTCAATTAAGAAAAAATTACAAAGTAATTAGAGTTTGTATTGCATGTTGTAAGTTTTACATACCACACTAGCTACAAAGAAGCTGTGTATAAACAGACAATAAAATGGATTAAGAAATCAAACATTATTATTGTGGGTTTAATGATAATTTAGTCTAATTAAAACAATATATCCTTTATTATGTGACAAATTAAATTACATCTATCTACACTCTCTGCCTATTTTTAATCCTAACAAAATGATTTATGAGGTATATTAATTTAAAAACTGAACGAAGTGTATCTTTGCTTTACTGCCAATTCATTCATGACACAATAAAATATGCTCTTAATAACAGCTAGTGTTTTTATTAAGAAAGGAACCAAACCTATGAAGTAGATTCATGACCATTGCCATTTGTTTTATATAGTCCCCCTTTATTGATATCATTGTAAATTACTGTCCTTTCATTATGTCAATGAAAGTTCCCTATTATTGTGTGAATAACATGTGATAAGATTCCTGGTATTATTGAATTATATAGCCCACAATAATCATACATCAATGAATTGATGTATTGAACTTCATTATTACAATTGTGAGAAATTTCGACATTGAAATCCCTCCGTTAGATTCTCATTACAACCGCATGGACTTATAAAAACATTTGAATGGGAAGTATTCTGAGAAGTTTTACATAACCAACACAGGAAGTTTTGATAATTCACAAAAGAGCTACATTTTATGATTTTCCCTAAAAAAATGAAAAGTCAGTGATTACTATATAAGTCTGATTAAGACATCAGAAGACATTATAAGTACACCATTCATTATGGCAGTGTTAACACTACTACTGGTCTGTCTTTGTACTCATTATCTACTGCTATTGCTCTTGAAAATAACAGTAGTCCACATATTTTCTGTAATGTACTAAATTTGTATATATAGATTGTGTTCCTCGTGACTGTCTGGACATACTAAAACAAGTCAACTACAAAAGAAATGTTCGGCAGTGTATCTACACTATTAAACTTGATAACAACCTTCTTTTAAGGTAACAATACATTAGATATCATCATGCCATCTTTACTTTATATAGGTCTATTGTGTGACATGGAAACTGATGGTGGGGTTGGCCTGGTCTTCCAAAGGAGAATGGATGATCCTCAAGATTTCTATCTCAACTGGAAGGACTATGATTAGGATTTGGAGATCTCAATGGAGAGTTTTGGCTTGGTCTTAACCAAATTTACCATCTTACTACATCCATAATAGTCTCCGAGTTGATCTTGAAGATTTCACTGGTACTAAAAAATATGCCAAAATATTCTTCATTTTAGCATTGGTACGCCCTCACTCAATACACACGCTGACATTGAGTGGATACACTGGAAATGCCCTGGAGATAGTATGACACATCATAATGGAGCAAAATTCTCAGCAAAAGACCGAGATAATGATGCTTATAGTCTTAGTTGTTCTACAACCTATAAGGGGCTTGGTGGTATAAAAGTTGTTCATCGTTCCAACTCAATGGACGTTACTTGTTTGGTAAACTCACAGTAGTACTGCTGATGGAGTGAATTGGTATCACTGGAAAGGCTACCAATATTCACTGAAATTTACAGAAATAAACTTAGACGAAATTAATGAACTTTGATTAGATCAACTAATTGGTTTACTAATATCATTTATTACTATTACATAGTTACAGAAGTCTTTAGATGTAATACTTTTATTTTTGTTTTTTATAAAATTTGCATTAATTTAAAATGAAAACTACTAGGAGTAACATCTTCTCTATAGAATCGCCTCCTCTCCTGTCATGCTACTTATGACAATAGTACTTAGCTCTAAATTCTATGTTGAAGTGTTTGAATTTCTGTTTGATTGAAGTTGATGTAAATACACTTAAGATAAACTTTCAAGAGTCATAATAATCTAACACTTTAGTGATTGTGACTATGCACAAAGTGTTAGAAGCATGTTATGACCAACATGATGCGTGTGGAGACCAATCCTCTTATTTTCAAAGAAATATTCCAGTATTACTTGAGAGTTAATAAGTTGGTGTTAATTAGTCAGCAACAAAGCCTCCTTCAAAGAACCATATGTTTTAAGAAAGAGCCTACATTGTTTATTTAAGACATATTTCTATATTAAATCAATTGGAATGACCTAACATTTGTCTAGAGGTACTGCAATTAGATTATCAATGACATACATACACTGGGAAGTACATAACATATTATACTCAACAGAGCATTATAAATACAATTCATTTGACATATTTACACCCACAGCACCACTCTTTCAGTAGTGAAGCTGTGTTGGTAACAATATAGAGATGAAAACCAGCATTCTTATTTCTATGGTGTTTTTGCTATTCTAATTATTACTGTCTTCTCTTCTCAAAGTCATTGTCGTCATCCCAAAACACCTTTATATGTGGTTATATTCAAGAAGGACAACAAAATAAATATAGAATTGGCAGTGTTGTGTACTTGCATGTCAACGTGGGTACAAAACTTGCTGAAGTAGTTCAATTAAATGTATAAAACATGGTAATTTGGAATCGAAAATCTCCAATCTGTAAGAAAATAGGTAAACTTTTCATTTGTATTCTTGACAATGATATTATTTATGTTGCTCAGCAATTTATTACTGTCTGTTGGAAAATCTTAAACCCTCAATATGGAGACGTTAAACTGACTGGTATTAAGGTAGGATCTAAAGCTCTGTACACATGCAAGGCTGGTTTTTGTTCTGAGAGGAAACAAAGTCAGGCATTTGTCTAAGAATGGTCACTGGTCTGGTAGGACTCCTAGCTGCAAGAGTAAGTTCAGTAATACACTATACATAATTGATAAATGCTTTATGTATACAGGAGTGATTATTAGGTGTAGTAGACTAAATGATCCTAGAAATGGTGATGTCCAAACTCACTGGTACTAATGTAGGAGCTAAAGCTATCTACAAATGTGACAGAGGATTTATTCTAAAGGGAGACAATGTGAGAAAATGTCAAACTAATGGCAAATGGTCAGGAAATAGACCTGTCTGTAAAGGTATTATCACTGCACATGTGATTTACAAGTAATGATTTTATCGACTTTTTTCAGGTCAACCTCGTAGATGTAACAAACTTGATGATCCCAGAAATGGTGATGTCAGGTTAACTGGTACTATGTAGGAGACAAGCTATCTACCAATGTGATAGAGGGTTTGTAAATCAAGGGAGATCGCATAAGAAAATGCCAATCTAATGGTCAATGGTCTGGAAATGAGCCGACTTGCAAAGGTAATAAGAATTTAAAAACATATTGTACATATTACTACAACTATATATTAGCACTAATCATTGACTGTGGTAACCTGAAAAGATCCCAGAAATGGTGATGTTGATCTTACTGTACAGTCTAGGAGCCCAAGCCTATCTACAATGTAACCAGGGGTTTATACTGAAGGGAACCAATGTGAGAAAGTGTCAAAGCGAATGGTCAATGGTCAGGAAAAGAACTGTTTGCAGAGGTATATCACAGTACTTGTCTTTACAGGTAATCAGTTATTGACTTTTTTCAGGTCGACCTCGTAGGTGTAATAGACTTGATGATCCCAGAAATGGTGATGTCAGGTTAACTGGTACTAATGTAGGAGACAAAGCTATCTACAATGTGATAGAGGGTTTGTACTCAGGGATACGCATAAGAAATGCCGATCTAATGGTCAATGGTCTGGACATGAGCCAACTTGCAAAGGTAATAGATATTAAAGCCCTATTGTTACATATATTACTATAACTATATTTAGCACTAATCATTGACTGTGGTAACCTGAGAGATCCCAGAAATGGTGATGTGGATCTTACTGGTACTACTGTTGTTCTCGTGCCACATAATAATTGTGATAAGGGCTTCGTTTTACAAGGAATATGTCGAAAATGCCAGAGATTGGTGAATGGTCTGGAAAAGAACCAATCTGTATACGTGAGTCTCTTGAATGTCTGGAAAATTAACTAGTAATATATCATATTCAGGAGTTGATTGTGGAGTGCTAAATGCTCCTGTTAATGGTCAAATTAGTCTAACTGGTACCACCGTAGGCAATCAAGCACTTTACAAAATGTGACAGAGGTTTTTGTTCTTATTGGCAATGACTTGAGAACCTGTCAGAACAATGGTGAATGGTTCTGGAGTGGCACCTAGTTGTCACCGTAAGTTATAAGATTAAATATGTAATAATTATTTACGACTTGTAGCTGTTTGACCTGTGAAGATCTAGAAGATCCTAAATATGGTCTAGTTGATTTTAGTACTACTATATTTGGATCTATTGCAACATACAGCGGTGACAAAGGATTCCAATTGATTGGAAAGGAAGTTAGACAATGTCTGATTAATGGAAAATGGTCTGATGAAGCACCTGTTTGCCAAAGTAATTGATTTTGTTGTATACATTACATCATAGTTTATTATTTCTTGGTATTATTAGAAATTATCATTGATTGTGGTAATTTGTCTCCACCAAAATATGGTGAAGTTTACCTCTCTGGAACTGGTGTTGGTGCCATAGCTCACTACAGCTGTTACTTTGACTATACACTAGTGGGTGACAGAAAGAGACAGTGCACCATTATGGTGGTTGGTCTGGACATCCTCCTGTCTGTATCTACACTAAATTTCATCATTAAACTGACTTATAATAGCAGTTCAGTTAACTAATACTATAACTACATAATTATTATAAATTTAAGATCTGGAATTTTCAGCACAGATAATATGTACTGCTGGTATACCACAATGCAGTCTATATTCTTGAAATAAAAGTATCATTTAAGATATGAAGTATAAGTGTCTATAATAATTGTATATTATTCAGTTTTAGTGACGTTTATTTAGTTAAGAATGATATCTACAGTACATTCCCTAGTGACAATCCATTCATCCACTGACAGTCAAAACAATGAATTTTTTAAGTCACTTAAACAGGACCCTTATACAAGTTTAATGTAACTGATATATTTTTTATGGAACATGTATTAGGACAAATTAATGTGGACTAACTTCCTGATATACATGAATGAATAAATCATTGAATTGAAGAATTTCAATCCCAAATCACAGACATAATTGATATACTACAAAGACATGGTACCAGTAGTTATTGTAACCTCTCATAGACTATACCACAACTTGTTTTTTGTTTACTCTCAATATAGGTCAAAGTTGTACTCTTAAGTTTTTGTTGAAGTTTAAATAGCAACAACAATGCTCAAAACATTTTTGCAATAGGCAAATACTCTAGTGCAGCAGAAGTGAATGGATTGTTGTTATACACTTTGACAACTTATAACAGCATTAATCAAATTTTTTTGATAAAAGTAAATAAAATTCCATGCTATACTCTAGCTAATAATTTATTCTTAGTCACATAACAAGATCTGTGTTATAAAATTGTACAATAATAAATTATTACGCATAATGGAGCATGGTTACAACTTATCAAAGAATTTTATTATAGTATGTCTGTATGTGAATAGTCAGTAATCACATGACCAGTATGTAATGCAACAGGTTTATAATAACTATAATAACTGATTTTCGCATAAACTATATATGAATGGGCCACTGCCATTTATCATTTTAACAGATACAAGTTGTACAAGATAACAAAATGGAATACCTAATCTATTTGACATTGTTTGTGTGTTATATCACTATGGCTGTAATCCTGTCCAAAACCAGGAGACAATGATGATAAAGGTATGTAGGACATATAAAATGGACATCATCTTTTCACCGGTTGCAAAGTGTCTTGTGACTGTCAGGATCACTATGAACAAGGTCACAGATGTAGTGGTATATATACTATCAAACCTGATCATCTACCTGCTTTTAAGGTGCTCCATTATAAATCTCATAATTACAAAATATAACTCCTTTAGGTCCTACTGTGACATGGAGACTGATGGTCGTGGTTGGACTGTATTCCAAAGGAGAATGGATGGATCTCAGAATTTCTCTCTCTACTGGAAGGATATGATTTAGGATTTGGAGATCTCGATGGAGAGTTTTGGCTTGGCCTAATCAAAATCCATCGTCTTACTAAATGTAGTAGTAGTTTACGAGTTGGACCTTGAAGATTTTGCTGGTACTAAAAAATATGCCAAATATTCTTCATTTATTATTGGTAATGCCACTCACTCAATACATACTGACAGTTGATGATGATACACTGGAAATGCTGGAGATAGTATGAAATATCATAATGGACAAACAAATGTCTCAGCAAAGGACCGAGATAATGACATCAGAAATGGTTCTAGTTGCGCTATAACTTATAAAGGAGCTTGGTGGTACAAACGTGTCATCGTTCCAACCTCAATGGACGTTACCTGTTTGGTATTTATAATAGTATGCTGATGGAGTGAGTTGGTACCACTGGAAGGTTATCCAATACTCACTGAAATTTACAGGAAAGGTTTATCAATACTCCACTGAAAATTTTACAAAAATGAAACTAAGACGTAATAGAGACGTTTAATGAACTCTGACCAAATAAACTGGTTTACAAATATATTTGTTTAATCATTTATTATTATAGTTACATAGTTAGAATTCTTTTATCGGTCTGCAATAAAAATAATGGTGAATGGTCTGGAGTGACACTATTTGTCAGCATAAGCTATAAGATTAAAATATGTAATTAATATACTATTACATGTAGCTGATGACTGTGAAGATCTAGAAAATCCTAGATATGGTCAGGTTGATGTTAGTGCTGCTACATTTGAATCCATTGCAACTTCAGCTGTGACAAAGGATTCCATCTGATTGGAAAGAAAGTTCAACAGCATTTGATTAACCGGAAAAATGATCTAATGAAGCACTGTTTGCCAAAGTAATTGATTTTATTGTACACATTACATCATAGCTATTTCTCAGTATTATTTTAGAAATTATCATTGTGGTAATTGTTGTCTCCCACCAAATATGGTGGAGTGTACCTCTCTGGAACTGGTGTTTGTGCAATAACTCACTACAGCTGTTTTACTTTGGGCTATAAGCTAGACAGAAGTGGCAAGTATATAATTTATAATGGCTGATCTGAACATGCTCCTGTCTGTATCTACATTAAATTTCATCATAAACTGACTTATAATAGCAGTTCAGTTAATAATTACAACTACATAATAATATTAGATATAATTTAAGATCTGGTGTACTCAGCACACATAATAGATACTGCTGGTATACCACAATACAGTCCATGTTGCTCAAATAAAGCATGATTTTTAAGATATGAAGTAGCTATTGATGTATATAAAAATAGCACTATTATTTAGTGAAGCTAAGAAGAAAAATTTATAGTATCTACTCTAGTGACAAATGCCATCCAGACATCAAGACATAGAATGTTCAGTTATCTGAGTAGGCCTTTGAATGTCATGAGGAGTGTGTATTAGGATAAAATAATGTACAGTATGCATATATGTATAGTTATGCAATTGAGGACATTTTTCAATCCAAATCTTGGATATAAATTGATATATCACCAAAGATATGGTAGTTATTGTAACCTTTCATAGGTTATACTTGCAAAGTTTTGTTACATTCAATATTGGTCAAGGTTATAGTCACAAGGTTTGTTTCAAAAGATTTTACTTAATGCAAATAGTCTACCACCAACAGAAGTAAATGGACAATTATTTCATACTTTGGCCAAGTTATAACAACATTAACCTAATCTTTTTGTTAACACTACACAAACTTTATCATAGACCCTAGCTAGGTAATAATTGAGGTAATCATTCTAGTCACAACAGAGGCTTATGGTACCATCCATTCTCAAATAGAAGACAGTCCTTCTGGCTACTACCATGCATCAGTCTCCATATCACAATAAATATAATTAATGATATATTATAAATTATTTATTCTTAAGCTTGTTTAACTTAAAGAAAGCTGATCACATTTGAGAGTATATATACCATTACACATGTGTGCTGGACTGTGATACAGATGTTAGATCCATTACTTGTTCTTACATATTTATTAGCTTTAATTTAAAGAAAATACAATGAAAAGAACTATTGAAAATCACGTTTGGTGAGTTGCATCACTAATGTTTTGTGTCCTGTCATCCTGACACGTGGAGACCCAATGATGATAAGGTATGTAATAAAGATACAATGGACATCATGTAATGTGAGATTGTGTGTGAAGATTCTCATGACTGTCAGGATCACTATGAACAAGATCACACATGTAGTACTATCAACCTGAAAAAAAAAAAATATCATCTACCACTTTCAAGGTATTCCAGTTATAATCAAATCATTTACAACATTGTCCTTTAAAAGGTGTACTGTGTGACATGGATACTGATGGTGGTGCTCTGACAGGATATTTGCACAAGATTTAAATTTACTTACTCATAAAGTCTGATATACAAATATCATACACCAATCAGTATTGTGTACATCTCATAACACGTTACATTCACAACATTCTACAGCTATATTATAGATTAATGATTCATTAAAACATGTAAGAATATAACAGACGTTTACTACCATCAAAACAGGTTTTTTAAACTTTGCACTATTTAAAGCATAAGATATCAGCCATTCATTAATTAAAAGATAGTCCAAAACCAATTTCTTAGATTGTTATTATGTAGGCCTCTTCAGGCAGGTATATCTGTGTAATTGCTCAATTAATGTTATCACACTAAACTGTTGAAGCAAATTACAAGATGGCACTGACTTACACAAACTTTACCATGGCAATTATATACCTAGCATGGTTAAAAACTTTATTATCTAAAGGTAATAAAAAAACCATTGAAATTACTCGATTTAATCACAAGTTGATAATTATATCTTACTTGCATACATGCATACTTTACAAAAAAAATTATATTATTTGCAAATACGTCAAATATCAGTACTAAACAAACGAGTCACATTAATTAGGACAGCTATAAGATCAGACAGTATGTATTCTGTATATGTTACTTCTTTATTATCTCATTTTACTGATATTTTGGTTGTATTTGCTTAATTGACTTAGTTTGTCAATAAATATGTTAACTACAGACCTAATGATCTAAGTCTGAGTCAACTTTATAGAAGTAGTAAATGCACATTTCATGGTACTACAATGTATGGCTGTTTGTCTTAAGGTATTGTATAATATGATATAAAAGCGAAGTCACACAACAGACTATCAATTCAGAAATAACTGTTAACTTACATAGATATGTCCCCTAAGACTAACAGCTTTGATAACCCATGCCTACTAAGTCTGGTCATTGAATGACTGCCAAACATCACTGACTTATACTATAACAATGATAATATTTAACATTTGTAAATCAATACCATCACATGATATCTATATAAAACATGTTTAATATGAACTAGTTTACAATTGGCTGATGTGTCTTCTTTAAATTGCAAAGCTAACACTATATATGCACTTAGTACAACTAATATCATGAAGATATTCCGTGGAATAAACACATAAATAGATATGTACACCCCCAAATCATGATGAGATGAATACCTAACAGTTGCTATAAAGGAAGGGATATTGAAGTCACTGTTATATCATCAGTGATTATTGTACTGTAACAAAGATGAAATATCTCATGTGTTTAGCCTTCTTTGTGAGTTGTATTGCCTTTGTTACATCCTTTCTACCTCAAGATGTAAAAGAAAAACAGTGAAGATAAAGGTACATTACCTACTCTTGGTACCAATGGAAAGACATGTCTTATCTTTCTCAGGTACCAGTTGTAGAGTATCTCATGGCTGTCAAGATCACTATGAACAAGGTCACACATGTAGTGGTATATATACTATCAAACCTGATCATCTACCTGACTTTTAAGGTACTCCAGTTATAATCAAAATACATGAAACATCTTATTTAGGTGTATTGTGACATGCAGACTGATGGTGGTGGTTGGACTGTCTTCCAAAGGAGAATGGATGGTACTGTAACTTTCTATCGTAACTGGAAAAAAAGGATTTGGGGACCTTAATGGAGAGTTTTGGCTAGGTCTTAACAAAATTCATCGTCTCGCTGCTATCAATTCCACTCTACATGTTGATCTCCAAGATTTTAGTGGCAATAATAGAGATATGCTAAATATTCCATATTTAATGTAGTGGGACCTCTGACACAAAATACAAACTACTAGTAAGTGGATATACTGGCAATGCTGGAGATAGGTCTTAAGATACATAATGGGCAGAAATTTTACGACAATAGGACCAAGATAATGATGTATATAAGAATGGTAATTGTGCTTTACTCTATAAAGGAGGATGTTGTATAAAGGTTGCCATTCTTTCCAATTTAAATGTTTATACTTGAGTGGTTTCTCACACTTCCTATGCTGATGGTATAAAACTGTTGTCATTAGCTAGGCTCTAAGTCTTACTTACTCTCTGAGCTTCACAGAGATAAAGTTAAGCACCAAAAATGACAGACTAAATGCTATATCTTGAAAACAATTTGTACTTGAAATTTGTAGATTAGATGAATGTTAACCCAACTATTGAGTAATCAAGTTTGTGTAACTTTAACATATATCTGTGTATGTTTGTCTAATTCAGATTATTGTAATCTAGTTCGTTATTTTACAACAACAGTAGTTATGATTAATTTGCTTCCGGCATTTCCAATGTTTACTTTTCACAAGTGACATTTTTCACAACGCAAGCATCAAAAACACTACTTATCATCTGACATGTATGTACAAGACAATGTAATTGCTACCAAGTATGAGCACAGTAAAATTGCCTACCTAAATGGAATGCCCATTGAATTTAGTAGCAGAATATTCTGAATATCTTAGCCAAAGCGATAACAACCTCTAAAACTTTACAACAGTTCTTTCCATTTAAAGTACACATACTACAACAACCACTTTACGAAAGGTTTGTTGTAACTGCTTCATTGTATATGCACTGCATCTATTATGCAGGCATTATATGGAGTAGTTTAAACAGGTTATGTGCACAAAATTTAATTGACTTACTAATAAAGTCCTGTTTATATATCATAATACCATTCAGTATTGTGTACATCCTGGACAGTTAAATCCTTAATATTCTGGCAGCTGTAATTATAAGTTTAATAATTCATTAAAAGATTTATGAATACGATGTTTACTGGTACTATATCAAAAATGTTATATCACTTTTGCACTATTCAAGGATAGCTATTAGTCATTTATTAATTAAGAGATATTCCAAATCAATTTTCTATAAGATCATGTAATGTGGTCTTTTTCCAGGCATGGATATCTTGTTTTGTCAAACAATATTTAATTATTGAACTTTTGCCAATTGTGTTAATTCATCACACTTACTGTAATGTAAACTGTTGAAACTAAATTATAAGATTGGCCACAAAGGTTGTTATGGCAACTATGGTACCAGCATAGAAAATAAACTTTATTATCTTTAGTAATAAAAAACTATAAGTTACTCAATTTAATCACATGTTGATTAATCATTATCACACACACACATACATTAAAAGTATACTTTTGCAAAATAAGTCAAATATCAGTACTAAACAAATGAGTCCATTTTAATTAGGACAGCTATAATGATCAGACAGTATGTATTCTGTATGTTGCTTCTTTATATTATCTCATTTACTGATATTTTGTTTGTATTTGCTTTGTTTGGCTTAGCTTGTTAAAATAAATATGTCAATTACAAGCAATGGATCTAACATCAGAGTGAAACTAATCACGCACATTCTTTTGTACTACATTGTATGTTTGTGTCACATTACTAACATATGGACTGTATACTAGCACACGGTAACTGTATTCACATATATTATAAAACGTAAGTCACACAACAGACAAATAACTGTAAATTTACATGGACTTGTCCTTTACGACTAGCAGCTAAGGCTTTCAAATGTATTGACAGCACATAGGCCCTTTTTGCAGATCTGTGTCCATTCTCAATTGTTTTTAATATATTCAATAGCAGGATTATTCAAAGCATGGACTCATCAAAATAATTATCATTAAAATTCATGTTAGATCATCACATGTTACTGACATATAACATGCTGACATTCAATACTTGTAAATCATATCTTGACACTTGACATCTATGTAAAGAGATTAAACCATATGTTAATATGAACTAATGTATAAATTGACTGATGTTTTTCATTAGATGAAGAGGTACATCATTTTGTTATACTTAATGTCTTATTGCAAATTGCTAACTATCACTATATTATACATGCATTGTCAAAATAATTTTGAACCCAAAGGTGTTTGCAGGAATAAAGAAGCCAGAGTGTCTATTTCCTTCAGAAAACTCCCAAGCATTATCTAATCAATACCTCATGTTTCCTGATTACATCAGAACTCTGCTGAGTGGGTTGGACTTGTGGTAGGACTAGGCTAGCTTTGGGTTTGTGTCATGACTCAAAATTATTATTGCATAGTGAAAGATAACTGATATAGAAAATAAATTGACCACAGCCAAGCCCCAGTAGTGAACAGTAAAAAAATAAAATAATTGTGAAAGTTGTCTTAGACAATGGGAAATACCTTCAAAGTTTCTACAGGAAACAGAAATCCTAGGCCTTGCCCTTGTGTCATATATCCCATCAAACCATTTTTCTAACCTATGTTGACATAAATACCATGACAGCTGCTATAAAGGAGAGGGTACCATGTAATTCACTGTCAGTCCATCAGTGATATTGTACAGTAACAAAGATGAAATATTTGGTGTATTTAGTCTTCTTTGTAATTATATTGGTGCTATTATAGCCTGGTCCTATCCCAAAAGATAACAGTGATGATAAAGGTACATTATGTACTCTTGATGTTATATAAATAATTTATATTCTTCCTCAGATACCAGTTGTACAGTGCCACCTAGTGCCTGTCAGGATTCACTACAAACAAGGTCAAAATGTAGTGGTGTATATACTATCAAACCTATCATCACCTCCTTTTAAGGTGCTCCAGTTATAATCAAATCAAAGTTACAACATTGTCTTTCAGGTGTACTGTGACTGGCTAGACTGTCTTCCAAAGAAGAATGATGTACTGTAAATTTCTATCGTGACTGGAAGGATTATCTTAGTGGATTTGGGGATCTTGATGGAGAGTTTTGGCTAGGCCTCAATAACATTCATCGTCTCACTACTATGAATTGCACTCTATGTGTTGACCTCCGGGTGGATTTTAGTGGTATAGACATGTTCTAAATATTCAATTTTGCTGGTAGAGGACTCTGACACAAAGTACAAACTACTAGTAGGTGGATGGAACTGGAATGCTGGAGAGGAGATTAGTCTTTCAAATTATAATGGAATGAAATTTAGTACAAAAGAACAAGATAATGATAGACATAGTAGTATCAATTGTGCTGTGAATGTTCAAAGGAGCATGGTGGTACACGAATTGTCATAGTTGCCAACTTAAAGGTTTATACTTAGTGGTCCTCACAGTTCTTATGCTGATGGTGTAGATTGGAGTACATGGAAAGGACATTATTACTCTTTGAAATTTTTACAGGGGATGAAAATTAAATGCAATAAGTGACAGACTGCATAAATTTGTATATAACCTCTTGAACGTTTTGTTATTAAAGTTGTAAGTTGACTTTTCTAATTTATCTATATTTTTTAAATAATTGCTGTACTCTGACACCATAATTAGAGTCTTTTGGTCAAAGAAACTTGATCTCCAAAAACTATTCATCAAATGTATTTAAAAGCTATAAGGTCTAAAACCATATAGTGTAATAATTCAGAAAGAAACTGTTAGTTTTCACGGGACCATATCCCATAGGACTAACACCTTTGACAATCAACCTGTGACAAGTGTGCATGCTTTCTATCTGTCAACAAAACGACTTGTGCTGTAAATCTGTATCCATTCCTTTAAAGAAGGAGAATCCTTGGGATGGTATACTTGTGTGCTTCTTCACTTTCTGGCACACTTCTCACTTTTGGACCAGTGCTGTAATCAGCATTAGTGGTGTGGTTCCCCGGTGAGAGCAAAGGTCACCTTCTGTCTCAATCCTGGCTAAGTGGTTAAATGGCAAGTAAAATTAATAAATATAATATCAAAATATAGTTCGAAACCTTTTGATTATGGTACACGCTTTGTATAATTCTAAAGTACTGTGCTTTGCAAATCATATTGGTGTTTACATCATAGTTCCTAACTCCATTGTACTATATTTAATGATAATTATTAGGCAATATGTGTATTCTTTTAGAGTATACAGATACACTCTAAAATAAACTTTGTATTCAATTATTAACCATTACTTTGAAATCCTTTATATAATTTACCTAGCTAATATTTTAATAAATTGGACCCAAACAAATAGAAATGTAGATTAATATATATTCCGTCAAGGCTATGAGGGTTTACATTCGGTTATCAATATTTATATACTTGATTATACTACAGTATATTATTAATATTAAAATATTTCAATATAGTGTATTATATCAATTGACCAAATGTGTATTGCTTGATGAGGACAATAAACAGTAGTTCCCTGCTATATAAATAAGAGAAAAAAAGACAATAATTTGGTCATTTGGAAAGTTGCTGTTAATGGGATGAAACCAGTATCCCTGGTATTTAGGACCATTCATCATGTTTACATCAATGCTGGTTGTGCCCTGTCCTATTATACCAGGTTATAGTAATGATGATAAAGGGTTGCTGCTAAGGTATACATGAATTCCAGTATATTATATCTGTCCTCAGGTTATGAATTATCTTGGTGACTGTCAGGATCACTGGAACAAGGTCCACACTGTTAAGTGGTGTATATATTATCAAAACCTGATAATTTACCATCTTTTAAGGTAATTCAGATATCATATAAAGGAATAACTTAGCAACATTTACAACATTGTCTTTTTAGGTATATTGTGACATGGAAACTTGATGCTGGTGGTTGGACTGTCTGCCTCAAAGGATAATAGATGTTACGTAAACTTCTATCATGGACTGGAATGATTACTCTTTGGGATTTGGAGATTTTCATGGAGAGGTTTGGCTAGGGTCTTAACAAAAATTCATTGTCTCACTTCCAGCAATTCCACTCTACGAGTTTATCTTCAAGATTTTAGTGGTATAAGGAGATATGCTAAATATTCCATAATTTAATGTAGGGGATCTTACACAAAGTTACAACACTAGTATCAATGATATTCTGGAAATGCTGGAGATATTTTGAAAAATCTAATTGGAAGAAAATTTACTAAAAAAGATATTGATAATGCTGTTGAAAATGTTAAAAATTGGCTGGGTTGTTCAAGTAGGATGGTGGTTAATCATAGATGTCATCATTCCAATTTAAGTGTCTATACTTTAATGGTTATCATAATTCCACTATGGGCTGATGGGATGAACTGTATTGGCTAGGCCATCGGACTCATCATAAAAAATTACAGAGAGGACAGTTAAATGTAATAAATGAGTGTTTTTGAGCAATTATTGTTGAGATAATTGATTATCTTCTATTGTAATCATGGTGTTTGTTGCTTATCATGTTTTATTGGTTATAATTATTAGAGTTTCCAAATATAACCTAATTATGTTGGACTAATACATGAGTCAAACACCTTCAACAATACCTATCTATGTTGGCCTAATAATTACTTATTTTTATTGTATAAAACCACTTTCTTTGGACTGTGGGAAGGGTTGGCAGCTATTCCATGTTAAGCACTCCAAGAAGACGGGCAAGTGATGTTGGTACCATTGTTATCAGTTTTACCAATAATAAACTAATTTTGCATACCAGTGGGTAAAAATTGTTTTTCAATTTAATTTAAGGTCATTCATTAATGCAACTTCCCAATATAGTCACCCTTCAGACATTTTGCCCAAGGTCCTGGGAACAAGAATTTGTATTTTGGTAAGAAAACTCTTGATACCCAGTTGCTATTATGGGGCACACATCTATTATTTATGTACAGCAACATAATTGATATGTGGATTATGAGAAACATATCTCTTATTGTCTGTGTCCAGGATTATTTTAGAAATTACAAGCTTATAAAGTATATTTTATTATTTGGGTGATTAAAATTTGCATTTACTATATCTTAGTGTATATCCTTCACTGAAAAGAAAACGGAGTATACCTGCAATAGAGGAATCCTAGACAGAGATAACTCTCTCTGAGGGACAGTTTTCTTAGCCATCAATGAAAGACGCCCGGTTAGTGATGTGGTTACCAGGGGAGTGCAATGGTATACTATCCATGTAAGTGGTTAATACAAAATAAATTAAAATGATTAATATTATAAAGTTGTTAAACAATTAATATTAAAATTAGTAAAGTAATTCCCATTTAATTAAGCAGTCTTGCTTCAGGTCACTTGGTGTCAAAAAGATGCTTGAACAGCATATAAAATCTTTTAAAGCTTTCTGCCAACAGGTATATGTAACACCGAAAAGAGCTATCCAATATTTGCAAAAAACATGGTGGCGTTGTGTTTTTTTGTGTATGAAGACCTTTTCACGCTTAGCAAAGTATGTACATTAAATTTTCAAAATTTTAATTATTATGGAACATACTTTGTATAATAGTTAAAACCTGTCATTATAAAATGTTTATATAGACTAATAACTCACTCTAATATGTTTATTGACAGATGTGACATGTTTTCAAACTTTCCTTCCTATACTACAAATGATGATTTGTCTTTGAACAAATTGACAGATGTACTGTTTTCAAACCATATTGTTGTTTACATCATACCAATTTCTATAATCTATGCCACTGGTATAACATGCTAGTTAGTTTATGGAATAGGCTAGAACATCATCTAGTAAGGTCCAATATAGACTTTCATAATGACTGGTTTTAACCTTATACAAAGCATGTGCATATATAAATTTTCCAACTCATGGTTTGGAAACAATTTATGTAAATGGATTGTACTTACACAGCACCATTTAGTGTTTATGCGTAAAGTAATTACTTAAACTGAGTATTAAAGGCTCCATGGTCATAATTCATACAAATGATAGAAACTCCTAGTGACGGTGAACGTGCTGGAGGTGCCTAGAAATGGTCTATTTGAAATGAAATTTACAACTAAACACAGAATAACAATGTTGCCAATGGTAATCTGTGCCATCAGTTACAAAGGTGCATGAATAGTGGGATAATCATGCCTTCAATTTAAATGGACTATACTTCAGTTCTCTCACAATTCCTATGGTCATAGTATAATCGACTACTTTCTAAAATTTTCAGAGGTGATAAGAACAAGTATTTCTTGCATGTAATTATTTTGGACAATTTATATAGGTTGATACACGCAATGTTTAAGTATCCATGGCCTAACTATAACTTGTTAACGAGGATAGTCTATATCATTACATAGGAATAACATGGCTATATTATTATTTACCAACACAGTTATAATTATATGTGGATTATAATGTTAGACATGTGATTCTCATTTACTGAAGTAAGTTAGTTTAAATGTCCATCAAGACATGTAATGGCCTTTGTTTTGAGCAGCTTGGTACAGAAGACATTTAGTAATTTATCTGCGCATTGCGTTGTTTTGATTGACTCAGATTATTATTATGCCACAAAACATCTTTCATGTAGATAATTGTCACATTAGGACACTTGTTATCTTAACTTGAGTATCTAGGGAGTTTTGTTAAGATTGACCTACAGCACTTAAATGTGTTATAAGTACTAATCATGTAGTTTAATTTAATAACTTTGACATGACCTGGAGGGACAGCTGTCTTAGCATAAATTGTATGTCCAGGACTATACTGTAACATGCTCCCAACCACACATTTAAAGTACATGTTATACTTTAAAATTTAATTATCTGAAATAAAGCTAATCACTATATAACGAATTGCTTCTTGTTTTTCTTATATCCTTTGGTAAGTACTAGTTCTAAGAATGACATATTCACTGTTTTTGGTATTGCTTGTGTGTTACATCACTCTTGTTGTGTCCTGTCCTACGACCAGAGGACAATGATGATAAAGGTTATGTAGTACACATATGATGGACATCATCTATTGTCTTCTTTAGGTTGCGAAGTATCTCACACTCGTGACTGTCAGGGACCACTATGAAAAAGGTCACACATGTAGTGGTGTATATACTATCAAACTGATCATCTACCTGCTTTTAAGGTACTCAGTTTAATCAAATAACTTACAACATTGTCTTTTAGGTATATTGGTGACATGGAAACTGATGGTGGTGGTTGACTGTCTTCCAAAGGAGAATGGATGGTACTGTAGATTTTTATCGTGACTGGAATGATTACCTCTGTGGATTTGGAGATTTTCATGGAGAATTTTGGCTAGGTCTTAACAAAAATTCCATCGTCTCACTTCCAGCAATTCCACTCTACGTGTGATCTTCATTGATCTGCAAGATTTTAGTATAATAAGAGATATGCTAAATATTCCATATTTACTATAGGGGACTCTGACACAAAGTAACAAACTACTAGTACAAGGATATACTGGAAATGCAGGAGATAGTTTGAATTGGCATAATGGAATGAAGTTTACAACAGAGATCATGATTATGATGTCCTAATAGTAGTAATTGTGCTGTGATGTTCAAAGGAGCATGGTGGTATAAAAATTGTCATACTTCCTAATTTAAATGGTCTATACTTGGGTGGTAACAACCACATCATATGCTGAAGGTGTAATTGGGTATCATTGGCTAGGCCATCACAACTCTTCTTGAAAGTTGCAGAGATGAAAGTTAAGTAATGATAAAACAAAAAATTTGTTTACATATGTCTAATCTTATATATACATGTCATTGTAAGATATGGTTATGTTATATTTTATTTTTTATTTAAAAAAAAATTCATATTGTTTTAACAATATATTGTTTTGCATCAATTGATTGGGGTGTTATACGTACTTAAATTAAGCTTATTAAAGATACAAGATTCAAATACACCAATTATATAAGCAAGGCTTAGTATCACTCTATATAGATAAATGATATGAACTGCTAGTGACGGATATACTGAAAATGCTAGAGATAGTTTTATTGATTGTATTGAACTTTTTTTTTAGATAATTGTCACATGAGGCATTAATAATCTTAGCTTTAGTATCAAGGGAGCTTTGTTAAGATTGACCTGGTAGCACTTAAATGTGCTATAATTACTAGATAATGTAGTTAATTTAATGACTTTTCACATTGATTTGTAATCAGCTGCCACTACACAAAGAATAGTTATATACAGCAATATGTATATACATTGGATATACAGTAATACTTCAAACTTAAAAGCACATGTTGTAATTCAACTTAACAAAAGCATTTGTCCTCATACTACATAATACGATGGCAAGGAGTGAATTGTTCCTTTTCAAACTTGTAATGCCATAGGTATTATTTGTTCCATAAATAAGATCTCCAGGATGTTAATCGCAATAAGATTATTACCAAAGTAGGGGACTCTTACACGAGTACAAAACTATAGTAGATGGATGTACTGGAAATAGTTTAAAATGCATGATTGAATCAAGTTTAAAAACAACCAGATAATGATGTTTATGATATAATTGTGCTGTGATACTTAAAGGAGAGTGGTGTGTACCAAGTAGTACTACCAGTTATTCCTACTCAGCTCCAACTACAGCCCCATCAACCACCATACCACTCTTCGTACTGTTTTGCCTCCATTTATCAATTTTTCTCGTATCCAAACTACAGTTACTTCCTACCACAAATACAACCAATCTGGCTCAAGAAACATATTAACCAGCAGTACTGGGCAAAGAAAATGTCAGTCTCTCGATGACCTACACTACCACTAAACCATTTTCTCAATCAACATACTATTCTCAGAGATCCTCTACAACAGGTTACTGTGAATACAACTCATATGTCTTCCGACCACATCCACAACAATTATATCAAACAGCTTCAACAAACATAACATGTTTCCTCTACCAGTTATTCATATCATCTCTGATCACAACCACTAGACCTCTTGCCATTAACCACCATACAAATCTTTGTACTGTTCTGCCTCCATTTAATCAATTATTCTCTTCTCCAAACTACACTTTACCTCCTACTGGAGATATGACTAGAATGCGATGATGAACCAAATAATATTAAATTGGAATCTAGTATTTATTGTATTTAACTTAATTTATCTATTAATAATCTTTGAATACAAATCATTATTTTGACTTAATTAATCTGAATATTTACAAAGTTAAAAGCACAACAGTTAAGACAATGTATACAACACAATATATTAATATTATTAATATTATTATTATTATTACTGTCTTCCTCAGTTTTTTGCATATATTAAAGCAACAATGATATCACATTATTGATGGGTCTTCCATTTCTCAAAAGTTTCTTTCTTTGCTTCTGGAACAAATGATTCTTTACTCCACCCAACACATTCTGACTGAAGCAAAGATGATAGGACGCACTATGTTACCTGGTAAATGACCACAGAACTCCACCCATAAGCTCCTGTTGCACAACCATACTCTTCATGATCAGTTAGCAGCTGCTGATACAAGTCCCAAGCAGTGTCACCTAAACCATAAGAAATATTATAAATAATATTGAGAGATGGTAATGATACAGAATAGTTAGACTATCCTAAATATATCATTAATTTTTTATGTTTTTTGTAATTATGTCACATGATACTAAACAATATCACACATAATAATGACCAAATATGAACGTCCAGTGGGACAGCTGACCTTAGGGCAAAATTGTAAAGGGGCTCTGAACTTGATGATGTCTTTAAAGTTGTTACTGATCTCAAACAAGTCTTAGAGATTCATTATTAAGTTGAAAAGCTACAATAGCTAATCTCAGCAAAATGAAACAAGAGGTCGAGAATAGCTATGACAAATCCAGGAAGGCTCGTATTGGTAATAATGTTGTGTTTATAGCAGGATCTACACTCGTCAGTATTGGTTTTTTTTTCTCAGCTTTGTGACATTGGAGCTAGCTTATGCTTTTCTATACCTGATAACGCCTTGGCAGCAGCTGGAGAAATAATTATAGTTGGTACTGACATAGGGTATTATATAGTTTCAAAGACTACTCTTAAGAATGCTGGAAATGCATGCAATGTTGATCAAGATTTGATGAAGGTAGTTGAGAACAAGAGAAAAGAAATTTAGTTGTCATATAGAATCACTTGCAAAAAAACATAGTACTCGATGATGTTATATTACATTCCAATAGATCTTGCTGTAATGATGAAGTCTGCCTATGATGTTCACAAGTACAGAATGGACAGGGTCAAATTCGGAGGTTGCTAATAAAGTTGATAAAAAATTAATATCTGATCTTGAAGAGCATGAAACAAAAGATGAAAGAGAAATTAGAAGAATTAGAATCATCTTCTGCTTAAAATATTCCTTACTTGGTAATTTTAAAATTGTGATACATTATTTTTTACAATTCATCCATTAATATATCTATTTATACACACATCTGTCCATTCTCTCTGACTCAAGGCAGTTTTGTCATACAGCTTGTGTTGTTCATTTTCATAATTTTGTTATTTTGTGTACTTGTTTTAATTAAATTGCTATTTTCCTACTCAATTTAATTATATATTGAATAGCTAAAACTAATTAACTATAGTCATAAACTACTGGAAGTATTTAGACACACCCACACTGAAGAAATGGCTAAGAGTGAGACTATTTCTCAGGTCTCACAACATCATACTAGTAATTGTAAGTTCTTAAAATTTGAAAATCACTTGATTTTTGTTTCATTGTTTCTCTTTGATTATAATAGTATGTTCAGATAGCGACAGTTGTTGTTGGTTATCAAGAACAAAGTGTAAACATCCATTAAGTACTTTTTTAATGAAGGGGCTTTCCATATTTCCTTACAAGATCCTCACACTGATCCTGACTATCTCCCTTATCACTATATAATGATATATTACCATACTACACTATACCTATGACATGGTAAGTTTGATTGAGGTCCTATAGACAGTGATATATACTTAATATATTGTAGTATTGTATTTAGACATGTAAATATACTTCAATATCATAACATTATCTATACTTGTACTATAATAATTATAATGTAAATTTGTTCCTTTTTTATCTAGTTATCTATTTATCTAGATTGTATGTCTATTATACTTTGTCCATCTTATCTTCTATTTAACTGTTCTACATTTCAATTTTCTCTAGTGGTATATATGGCACTGAAGATCACTACCTTACTGATCCACTGGTTATCATGCTATTACCCAGTACCCTTTAATCAAGTTATCTAATGATCATTTACCTTATGATCTTCAATCATCATTATCACAACATGTTAGTTAATGAGGTTTGTCCATCTATCCAACAATTCATCCATCCATTTTAATCCTTGTATCCTATCATTGATCCATTCATCCATTGTGCATCTACAATAAGTTATTACTAATCTATTATTAATTCATTATTAATTATAATTGTTATCTCAGGTGAAGTCATTATCAGTATGATCAATTAGTAGTCTGTTAGTACACAGTTTACCACAGTTTGAATATGGGATAAAACCCTGCTATTAAACAAATTAATGTCATAAAATAGAGGAAGGTCAGAAGCAGTTAAAAGATCTACAAAAAAATTTGAGAGTTAAAATGGAAACTGAAATCTCTCTGGTCTGAGATCATAGAGAACACAGACATTGGAACATAATCTCAATTATTGGAAGCTTGTGATCTGAAAAAAATATACAAAATTATAGAAAGTGGTAATTATTTGTTTCTCTTTTAATGTAACACTACATGCATTAATCTATATAGTACTCATCCATCCATTCATCCTTATATCTATCCATCCTTTATCTATGCATCCATCCACATATACCATCACTACTCATCATTCTATTCGCTAATTGACTTATTCACCTATCTGTCCCATAATCTATGTATCTATCCATTTATCAATACACCCGTCCATTCACCAGGTGGGTTCTCTTAGCAACAAACTTGAGGAGCAAGGACATAGAGATCTCAAAACTTTAAGAATCCCTACAATTCCATACTGAGGGTAGCAGAGAACTCCAACAACATCTTGATACAGTACTAAATGAGAAAACTCTTCAACAAATTGAATGAAGAATTGATAAATTCAAAAAGGAAAGAGACACTGCAAAGAGAACTTTGAAACGACTCAAAATAAGTTATGAAGCATTTACAAATAGAACATGATGCAGCTATGACCAAACTCCAAACTAGTTTGATGCAGAAGGAAGAAGATTTTGTAGCATTGATGACAAAAGCTGAAGAATACAAGTCTAAAAGACAAAAATATCATGAATTGAATTGAAAGTTTAGAACAAGAGAGAGATGACTTAGCTTTGGAACTCCATCATAACGATGACATTATTGATAGTCTACACTGGCGAGTCCAGTATTTAAAAGGCAACAAAGACCATGCCCACAATGAGGGATATATAGGTGGTTATTCTTAATAAGATCATTTGAATGATGATGATAAACAGGGGAGTGGCTCTGATGACAGAGAAGTGGAGCTACATGTGCCATATGTATTACCTGACTCCACTCTACTTGTACAAAACCTATCCCATTTAGCCATTTTTTCCATGGGATCATTGCATTCTTTTACCTACAATGATAGTCAAAATTCGACTGCTCAAGATAATAGGTGAAGTGTTACCATGTGTCTGATGATCCCATTTTGCCAAGCATCAGTCACATGAATTCAACACTTAGTTTATCGTCAGATAAACCACACCTCAAATTCTCAACACATTATTTTTACTGTAAGAATGCTAGACTGTGCAAAACCATTTCCCACACCCTTTACAAATAGAGGGCTTCCCTCCAAGCTACTATATAGCACTGGCTGATCTGAGTTCATACAACTAGTCGGATACACTATGATAGCTGTCTACTAGTTTCACTAATTCATAATATTATATTGATATAGTCATATTGTAACAGAAAATGATTTTGAGACTTTTAAACTGACTAGTTTGGAATTTTTCTGACAGAAATATTGTACCCTATATCACATATAGACATGTATTACAAATATATTTCTTTCTAATAACAAGTTGTAGATTAGTTAAAGTACTGTTGAAGACTTTTAATTAATGTTAATTAGATGAATTAAAAAAAAATCAATTAATGTTGGTCACGCGGGTAGTGGTGGAGGTGACAAATTTCGACTGCTCAAGATAATAGTGAAGTGTTACCATTGTCTGATGATCCCATTTTGCCAAGCATCAGTCACATGAATTAACACTTAGTTTATCGTCAGATAAACCACACCTCAAATTCTCAACACATTATTTTACTGTAAGAATGCTAGACTGTGCAAAACCGTTCCCCACACCCTTTACAAATAGAGGGCTTTCCCTCCAAGCTACTATATAGCACTGGCTGATCTGAGTTCATACAACTAGTTGGATACATTATGATAGCTGTCTACTAGCATAATATTATATCATATTGTGACAGAAAATGATTTTGAGACCTTTAAACTGACTAGTTTGGAATTTTCTTACCGAAATATTATACCCTGTATCACATATAGACATTGTATTACAAATATATTTCTTTCTAATAAAAAAAATAGAATAGTCAAAGTAGACTTTTTAATTAATTGTTAATTAGATAAATTAAAAAAAATCAATTAATGTTGGTCACGCGGGTAGTGGTGGAGGTGACAAATTTTTCACGAGTTTTCTTGACTGGTTGTCAAATTGAAGTGTGAGAAAGACTTCTTGATGATATAAAAGGTACTCCATTTTTCATGCCTCTATCTATCTACTCTATTACGACTCGCCTCGTCGCTGGATCATCTCGTCACTTCGTTGGATCGACTCGCCTCGTCGCTGGATCATCTTTTTCTTTTAGTTATGTCATCTTTATTTCTTTCTTTTTTTTATTTTATTTTTTTAATTCTTTGTTTGTGTAAAGATTTTTTATTTTCACCCTTCGTTTCTACAGGACTCTACTTGGAAGTCTTACTGTGATTGGCCTGATGTTCTTGACTGTTGATGTTCTGATGTTCTTGACTGTTCTTCTCTGATGTTCTTGACTGTTCTTTTATGTTCTTGACTGTTCTTCTCTGATGTTCTCTGGATGCAAAAGATGAGTCGCTCTCCTGCTCACTCTTTCTTGTCTTCCTTCAAGCCTTCTTTCCTTTCTTTTAATTTTTTTTAATTTTATTTTGGGCTATCTAGCCTATCTACACCATACACACACTCATACAATCTCTAAAAATCATATTCCCCCTGCTGCCTGGCGGCCAAAAAAATTTTTTTTAATATCCAAGGCCGCCAGTGGGGGGGGAACCTCTGATCTTCTAGGGTGCGTGTGTCTGTGTGCTGTGTGTGTGTGTAGGTTGGTAGTCCTTTTTCACTTCCTCTGTCTCTCTTCACTCTCTATCCATTCATTGTCACTATCAGTTCAGTTATCACTACTCTTTCTTTCTTTCCCTACAGGAGCAGCACTGTTGAAAGGTGAGCTACCTCTCCATCCATCCATTCTTTAGTAATCCAGTTGTTCCAGATAACTTTCTTTTTCTTCCTCTATGTTCTCTACTTGTGGACTGACTGGAAGACTCTGGGGACTGACTGGAAGACTCTTATGGACTGACTGGAAGACTCTTGTGGACTGACTGGAAGACTCCTGGGGACTCTTCAACTATGGAGACTGTCTTTTTTTATTTTTTTATTTTTTTTGTAATTTTCAATGTTTTTCTTTATAGTTTGTTGTATATTGTTTTGAAGTTCTCAAAAACATTTTTTAATCTTAACTTTGTCAAAAGTCAATCTTCAGATAAAAATTATTTATTAATCTTCAAATTAAACATTCTATATTTTTTTAACTTTGAATTTGTTTCATGAAAAATGAGTTAGTTAAGAATTGAGTTTTTTACAACACTGAATATATTGTATTATACCAATATAGATCATTTTTTATTATTGTTAATTGTTTTTTTAAACTATAAGAACTTTATTAATAACAATTTGTATCATATTATCATTAATGTTTTTAGCAAAAAACTATACCAGTTAATTAATAATCTTTTTTTAGTTATTAATTAAAAATCTATTAATGTCTTGCTGTTCTCTTTACGAGTGCAATGTAATATTTCCCGCCAAAATACTGGTGGTCACGCGTTTGTTGTTCCTTCCTAAGTGTGTGCTCGTGATATTTTCCCGCCTAGCCAACGTGTGAATGCTTGATTGGCTGGAGACCTTTGACTGGACTTTCTCCCTCCTTTGACTGACTCTTTTTGTTTTAGTGTTCCACTATACCCAATTACTTTATCATAGAATGTGCCAAGAACAAGAGTATTGAGAGGGAGTGTCAAAAGAACTCTTCAATCATATTTATGGATGTTATGTAGCTATGATTGATCAATGGATGAAAAACAATGATTGGAGGTAGTATGTTAGAAACTTAACATTTGACTATAGTTCTCCAATCAGTTATTTCAATCAACTTATTTTCAAATTTTATTTTATTTGGTTTTTAATTGTTAAATTAAAGTTTATTTATCAGTTGCAGTAGATTTACATATAATACAGCAACATGTCTAAATGGCTAATGTATAACTTTATTAACAACAAACTAGAACTGAATTGAGTGGTACATTTCAAAATCCAAATTTTTATGAAGCTGGCATTGGCTGATTCAAGTCCAGTTAGGGTAGTCAAGTTACCACAAATAGCATGCATGTAGTAATAATGGTAATGAAGCTACTCTCAATTGGTATATATGTACACATACATGTAATATAATAATAATGGTATTGAAATCACCTTCAATAGGTACACATGTACATATAATATGGTATGGAAGCTACCATCAATAGGTACACATGTACATGTAATATGGTAATAATGGCATGGAGCTACCCTCAGTAGGTGCATATGTTATATGTACATGTAATATGGTAATAATGGTATGGAATTCACCTTCAATGGGTACACACGTACATACAATATGGTATGGAGCTACCCTCAATAGGTACACATGTACATGTACATGTAATATAGTAATAATGATATGGAGCTATCCTCAATAGGTACACATATACATGTGTATTAATTAGTTAATATGTGAAGGTATCATATGTAAGATAAAAGAAAAACTATCATAGTTCTTTTTGTTGCTCTCCACTCTTTACAACTACTGTATATAGCAGTAATAATTAGCATGAGAATGAGACTTTTGTAATGAAGCCTCATTCCCATATCACCTAAATTGATTCTCATACCAAAGTTGCTGTTAAGTTAAATCTCAAAGAGAGGAACATAAGTGTAAGTCTAGAGTACATATATATATAACTAAACTAAAGTGTGGCAAATATATATTTTTTATTTGGTTTTCACAAACGAACTGGTTCCAGAATAGACGTGCCAAGCAAAAGAAAAATTCCTGCCCAACCAAGTCCACATCTACCTCTTTTTCCTAGCTCAAACTCCATATTAACCAGTAGCGCTACCAGTTATTCCTACTCAACTACAGCCCCATTAACCACCACACCAACTCTTCATCCTGTCTTACCTCGATGTAATCAATTTTTCTCGTATCCAAACTACAGTTTACCTCCTACCACAAATACAACCAATCCTGGCTCAAGAATCATATTAACCAGCAGTACTGGCAAAGAAAATGTCAGTCTCTCGATGACCTACACTACCACTAAACCATTTTTTCAATCAACATATTATTCTCAGAGATCCTCTACAACAGGTTACTGTGGATACAACTCATATGTCTATCCTCCACATCAACAACAATTATATCAAACAGCTCCAACAAATATAACATTGTCTTCCTCTATCAGTTATTCATACTCATCTCCGATCACAACCACTAGAGCTCTGCCATTAACCACCACACCAACTCTTCATACTTAGTGTGAACTGATATTATTGACTTAGGCCATTGCTGCTCTCTGAAAGTTACCGAGAAGAAAGTTTAAACACAAGAAATGACTGAGAAAAGGACCTGGGTGTTTGGGTAGATTAGTGTTTTCAATATTCATTTTTTTTATTTCACCAAACAAAGATGTATTAACACCAAAATGACAGCTTTCTAAAATTTATTATAGCTAAGTGACTAAGTTATGTTTATTGCAATCATAACCCTAAACT
>NW_024533034.1:35000-135513 GCF_016097555.1 Gigantopelta aegis
ATATAATGTATGCAAGAAGTTGTCTTCATCCAATATGCATTACTGTTATTAATAGTAATGATGTAGTCATTTTATTTTTGGAAACTGATGCAAGTGAGCAGATTTAATAACAATGAGTTTTTCTTTGCATATAAAAATATCTTGTATTGACCTAGTAAGAGAATTCTAATCCTTGATACTTGTCTTAGTAGTCAATAAATGTTCCTAAAGATGAACACTACACAATTGTTCAAAACAATAGCTAAGATTTTTCTATCATGCATTAAGGCTTTAACAATTAAATCATAGCCTTGGAACAAATGATTATGCTCTTGGTCTTAGCTTCAGTCTCTTAGTCTCAGTCTCATTCTCTTGGTTTTCAGTCTCAGTCTCTTGGTTTCAAACTTACTTGTATATCACTTCCAATGATAGCTAGTTCCATTGATATCCACAGTACAATACGTGGAATAAATGGATACTCATCTTTACAGATTTCAGCTAAATGTTTTCCTGTCACTACACCCAATCTAGCAGCTAACAACTACACAAAAAATACAAAAATAAATCCAATTATAATACTTGATACTCTAATACATCACTACGAAACTATTACTAATATCATAGACTTTGACAAGACTACATGTACAGTATTAGTACTATCAAAGCATGGGTAATGGATTACATTCATACCCACTCATTACAAGTTGTAATTACAATATTGGGCCTTTGCAACATAGACTCAATATACATTTGAATATTAGTCATATGTATAAACAGAAATGTAACTAAAAAACAAAAACTGACTAGTAAAAGGTAAACAAATCTTTACTATGTAACAGCAAATAAGATCAATGTTATTAAATGGATGGACAAATGAGTTGAGATGATTGTATTCTTACTTTTGCATCATTAAACCAGCTACTGTAGACCATAATAATACCCGAGTAACTAGAAAGACAACAACTAAAATATTGAGGTCACAAAATTAATAGTAAAACTATCCACAGCCAATATCAATATTGATTCTAATACTAACATCAAAGTACAAGACAGTATACTACTATATAGTATATTATGTACAGAGGCATACATTTGTGTTTACCTTGTACTGAGCTACTGCACCAGCTTGTAGATCACTCTCTATATTACCAGATCAAGATAGGCAATACTCATTAAAAAAACCAGGACCTGTAAAGGCCCATAACTTTCGAAAACTAAACAGTGGCTATTAAAAGAGAAATGTGTGAGAGGGTGCATGTATCATAGAAGGTACAACAGATATAGTTATTTAGCATACTAACATGTTATAAAATTAATTGTAGTTAAAAAATATAGCTTACTGCTTTTTTCACGATGTGGTACATGAATGAGCTGAAATCTCTAGCTCTATGTTCCTCAGATTGCTCCAGTTTTTTTATTGAAGTGTCCTTGTCAATAAAGGTGACCCCTCATTTGGTTCTTGTTGTGGACACTTACTAAAGAAAGACTTTCTTACTGTTGTCTAATTGCAATATTTATACAATTATATAAACCACTATTAGTCTGAGTCTAGCTATTGTCTATATACTTACTCCTCTTCCGCATATCGCCAACTAACCCGGAGAGTCCCAGCCGCTTCCAGCTGCTAACATTGTCTATATTCATGATTGCTTATCAACTACGCATATGTTGCCACGCCCACGACTAGATAGAGTGTGGTGATTATGGAGCAGGTTTGTCCTCGATGTCGAACTAGTTCTTACCAGAATCCTAACATGAAATTGCTAGTCAATGTCTGTGGACACAAATTGTAAGTCTCTAATAATAACCAGCAAACGTGTACTACGACGTTATTATTAATTTTACACGTGGTCATTCATATAACCACACCCCATTGTTGTATATAATAACTTTAATACTGAATTAGGTTTGTTTATGCCTATTAATTTGTCCATAAATCTATACTATTAATTGATAATTTACAGTTATCCTTTAACTTATTATTGGCAGTTCCTTTAAATATAAGAATTACTTTACATTAGTAGTATCCAAAACTATCTTTACATATTTCGTATACAAGGTAGTCCTATAATTTTTTTAGATCATATGTTATGTATATAACCTATAGTTTTACACATCATATTATTCTATTATTTTATTCAACAATTTAAATAAAATTAATCCACATATTGTAACTGATGATGTCAATGATAGGTAATGTTCAATGCTTGTCTTGTAATCACTTCATATTTATATAAGTTTTAAACTTAATGTTTTAATGTGACATCTTAAAATAATTATAGGATAATTATATTTTTGTTTACTGTTGAGCTAGTTACAGATGCTAAGGACAGATATTCCTATTTCTTTTACGTACCTTCATGTATTCAAAATTCCATATAACATCGTTCAACTAACTATTCCAAATACAGTTGTACAGAAGCTGAGGGCAGACATTACAATATACAATCAAAAAACAGAACCTATGGAAACATCTCGATGACTCGATTCTAAGAGACAACTAGTTGTACTCATGCTCCACGTTTTATTAAGTAACAAAAAAGCCTAATAAAAATGGAAATGACACTCATGCCAAGAACGGAATTAGGACTAAGGAATTAGAACTCATCAACTGGTTGTTAATTCGAATTTTCAAATATGTACATGAAGGTGCATGGAAGAAATAGGAAAATAAGAATTAGAATATCCATCTTTGCTTCTGTAGCTAGTAGGGAATAAAAGTATATTCCTGATTTAACTTTAATATTAGTCAAAGTTGTATTATAAATGATCACTACTAGTACATTTTTTGTAAGTAAGAGTTCTTCAATTCTATTTATACTACATATGTATTAATTTCTAATTTTATCCAGGTAAAGGTACTGTCTATGTGTACCATTTTTGTTAGAATAATAATTAATAATGTTCATAACACATATGTTTAGCATAATTAATATAGTTATTGTATTTAAGACATATTTTAGGTTGCCTTGATAGTCAGTGGTCATTCAATGATACACTAATCCTTTTCTGAGCTCTACTTTCTGTATTTTAGAGATGGCATTTAGTTAACTCAAGAGATGTTATTATAAATATTGTTCTCACAAGGTAACTATTAAATTTTATATTATATCTATTAAGATGTGAGTCCTGTGTTTGATGCGGTCTTCACACGACCTTCAGCGACTTGTCCAGAGGTGTGGTATAGCATTACGTAGGAACCAATACCGGATGCAACAATTTGAGACTCTTATGTAGAGAAGAAGTAGAAAATTAGAAAGAAAATCTTAAAAGAGTCAGTTTAATAATGTCATTAAATTTTATTTTTTAATTTCTTATAGCTACAACAAGACAGAGGAGGATTTCCCTACACTTAGTGACTATAACGATTACTTGGAAGAAGTTTGAATGTATTAGTAAGTTGGCTATATTACCGACATAAATTATCCAATTTGTAACTACTAATATGCATTGACTAATTGAAGAGTCTGGATTGATTAACCTGTGACTTATGCACTTTGTATAGTCTTTATTTAGCCAATGGTATTGATGTGAATTGACAAAAGAAAAAAATTGAACAATATCGAAGAGAGAACCAAACAGCTATCATGAAAAATAGACAGAAAACAATGTGAGTAGACTACAATGACTAACTAAATGAATGGATACACAGATAAGTATATAATTCTTCTAACTTTTCCAATACTTCGAAAAGAACAAATGTACGTACGCAATTAATTTAGAGAAGACAGAACAGGAACTAAGAAATCAGCGTTGCTCGTCAAGAAGCTGCTGAAGCCATTAAAACTGTAAGAAACAACAAGAAAACCTTCTACAAGAATTAGTAAGAATCTTATATTATTGATACTAATAATGTCACTGTATGATAGATATCTTCTGATCGTCCTGCTGAGGAGGTGGTAGCTGAAGTTAATGCTGCTACTCAAAGTGAAGATGAAACAAACTGAAGCTGTTGGTGGTGTCTTCTCTAAACCTCAATTTCAAGAACAAAAGGTACATATTAAGTGAAACATGTTGATATAAGTGGTTTTATAATTTAGGGAGAGATAACATTTGAGCTTGTTCCAATGGAGGCTGGTACTTTGTATACTTATCAACCATTATTAATAGAGACCTTATGGACCAGGAGTACCAGATTTAGAGGAATTAGAGAGTTATGGGTAAGTGTAAATGATATACTAGACACAAACCACAGAAGCCACTTAATATTGGCTATAGTCCAGTGATAGTCATGTACTATACTATCCTAGTAAAAGTCTATATCAAATTTTCAAAACTTAACTCATGCTTGCTGTATTAATAATTAAATTCAATGGTTGTGGTGTGTGTCAAGGCAGTAACTGATTTAGATTTTTCATCTTCCATCCCAGGTGGAAACACAATGTACTGTATTTTTAAAATGTTGTACTATATTTCCACTTGATTACTATAGAGCATATAATTTTAGGTATGTAAAGAACGTACGTCAACTTGAAGAACACAATCAAGGGGGTGTTTTTCTACCAGCTCATGCTTGTCATGAGAGCACTTCAAGAGGCTTTTTTCAGGTCTGACTTTGTCTCTTCAACAAAGATAACTACAGTCATTTTAACTTTACTAGTTGTATGTTTGAAAAATGATCATTATTATTCAATACATTGTGTCATTGATATTGTTGACTCATAATATTAACAATGTTATTTTGAAGTAATGAAAGTAATACAAAGCCCTAAATTTAATTTAATAGAATCAAGATGATTACTATTGTCATGAAACAACTTTCATATAGATATTTGTCACATGAGGACACTTGTTATCTTAATTTGAATATCTAGGGAGCTTTGTTAAGAATGACCTACAACACACTTAAATTTACCATAATTACTAAATCATGCAATTAAATAAAATACTTTGACATGTCCGGACGTCAGCTGTAATTATACAGCATATATAATTTGGACTATACAGTAATACATCAAATTCTTAAAGTACATATTGTATTTTCATACTTAATAACAGAAATTACCATAGTGACTTCAATGTTACTTAAATCTAATATATTAAGCACCTTTCTAGGCTTGTGGGATGATGGCATTTGTGAAGTACACCACCAGAAGCAACTATTATGTATATAGCATAAAACCTATAAAATTTTATTTCACTGAGCAGTAGTATCATCAATGTGACTGAGAGAGGAGTAAATTTACTATATAATCTTATGACTTAAAAATTACAAGTTATTTAACTATATATAAAACACTCACAACGTACAAATTGTAAATTAATAAAATTATAAAAATTAAATATAATAATCTTAAATAATTATAAAAACAGTACAAAAATATAATTATTATAATTGTAAATTATTATAAAACAATTTGAAATTTTATAATTCATTTTTATTGAATATCTTGCCGTTTCCTCGTCATTTGTATTGTTTTTATTAGCTTCACTACTTGATAATGAATTATTTTCATGTCTCCAATAACGAAATTCTCTTATGATAGGATAAATAACCTAAAATATTGACAAATAAATAACATAAAGTTTTATAATAAAAATCATTTTGATTTTCAATTTAATATATAACAAAGTCAACATTCTGCAAAATCCTATATTTTATTTGAGCACTTTTCTAGGAAATTAGATTATTTATTACATTGTTGTGGTTACTGTGTTTACTATGGTGACAGGAATAGTGTGGTCATAGAAAAGAGATCAAAATAACTATATTTGGTTTATGAATGCCATGAAGACCTCCATTCCTATAAATGAAGTCTGTAGTAGCTTAGTAATTGTGTTATTATAATTATTGTTTTAACTGATGCTTACAACAATAGAAACTTACTAAAGAAGAGAACAATTCCAATATATAACAGGAGACCTAGACTAGCTAGCACATGTTGGTACCAAGGACCTTTAATAGCCTGAGAAAAAAAGATATAGTCAACCTCTGTCCACCTCTTTGTTTAATAATTATATACTTACCACAGTATCAATTATAAAGAAAACAATTGACGCCATTACAATAATAGCAATTAAACCAAGCAAACATAGTAAGAATACTAAATGGAAAAAGAATAGGAACAAAGTTATTAAATTGACTTTGACTTTTAAACAACTACTAGATAATACAAAGTAAAGTCATTACTCTCTTGAATAATCGTTATATTGAATCATTTTAAAAATATTATCACTATGGAACTCATATATCAGTATTAAAATGTTAAATGTACATAGTTTTTTAAAACACTATGTAGTAACAAGTAAGTTTTGTTGCATGTTATAACAACATAGTTACTTACATATTGTTACGATGTTGTTTCATTATTCTCTTTGAACTTGTAGCAAACAAGATTGGTAGAACAGAAAAAGGAAGCTAAGAATAAAATTATAATATGGATCAAAGATCTTCTATATCTTACCAGTATACTTTGTTCAATATTAATAAACTCATCTAAAAAGTCCAGTCTCTTGCTAGCAATAATGCAAATAATAACACAGGGTACCATAGCAATAGATCTAGTTAAAGGACACGTTTCCATTTAGCCCATTTCAGACCTAGAAAACCCCTGTAATCAACAAATAATCACATACTCAAATCCAATACAAGCTATAATTATTGTATAAATGTGGAACTGATATCATGTTCTCAATAATACAATAGTTATTATAGTTATATATAAATAAACCAGCTCTTTATGCATATTAAATTATTATTAGTAGATATAGTCATTACCATTAATGTCATACACATGTTACTCTTACTTCCATAACAAATTGTCCTGCATATGTACCCCTAAATAACATAATGAAAGTAATAGTACTATGTCAAATATATTTACAGTCATTGTGGAACTCTGTCCTGATGCTAACAGACCAATAGCCCAGATATATTTGATCCCTCACGTTGTCCAAATGCATGATATAAACAATAAACTCTATAAATGAAGTACATAATGTAATTATAACATGTAAAGTGGAAACACAGGAATATATATAAAAAGGAAGTCATTACATGTATTAATTGTTATGTCTACTTACAGCAGTTTAAAAGACTAATACCATCTGAAGAACAAGAGTCAGCAATATCTGGTGTGTAAGTGAAGGAGTATACACTCTATGGTATATGATGAGATAGAGAGAGAGAGAGAGAGAGAGAGAGAGAGAGAGAGTGACAAATTATAGTAATATTAGAGAACTCACAGCTCCAAACACACAGATTACAAACAGATTAATAACAAAAGAGATAAGTAGGCCACACCTAAAGAAAGATACATTTCTAACATGTTCCAACGTAACAATCACAAGTTATAGCATATATATTAATATTATAAAGGAAATAATAAAATGAAATTAACAGAAATAGAAATATCAAATTATGTCATGTGCACAAAACTATCTCACTTGACTCTATTGTATTGTATTTGATGCCTTCTCTCACTTCAGTAGGATTTACTTCTGGAAATACGACGAGACTATATAGCATATGTGTGTGTGTGTGTGTGGTGTGATGTGTGTGTGTGTGTTGTGTGTGTGTTGGGGGTGTGTGTGTGGAAGTGAGCGAGTGAGTGAGCAAGAGACAATATAACATAAGATACAATAGTACAATGAAATTCCCAACACATTCTATAGCTAGTTGGCTTGCAATCTAGTTTGTATAAAGTAAATTAAGTCATTTGATGCTTCCTATAAGTCAGTAACTATGGATTTTAAAAGTCTATTATCTTACAAATCTAGCCAACTTGTATATTGACACATCAGATCATTGGCCTGTGTATATGTATGGATTTTTTCAATTTTTCCTTATATTAATTAAAGTTCTGATGTGATCTTTGCTTCTTGCACACCAACAAAGAGGAGGATCTAACTCAATAACTATACTAAGTGGTGTTCTTACTAAAACAAGTCCAGAATGAAGATAATGTTATGAGGCATAATAACAGCTCCTACTACACCAAGTCCTTGAGTAATGGCATCACTACTACAATTAGAACACATGGGTGGAATAAAGGTGCCTTGATAACATCAAGTCTTTGATGGTTTTGGGTTTAGAATAGACATACTGTATGTGGATGTATGTGTGAGGGAGGAGAGAGAAGAGAGAAGTTGTTATACAAATAGTCTATCTTAGTTAGTCTTACCATCCATCCCAAACATCCCACACCATAATTGTGATAAGTAGTCCAAGAATCCTTCTAAATATCTCAATCCTAACAAGTAATTAAAAATTCAATCCAATCACAGTGAACAATTTAAATTACCATAACTTTCTAAGATAAAAAAATGAAGGTATCAATACCAGTAACAAGACAACCCTCCCATAGTGGAACACTATAGGAGATAATGATAATATTATACTTAGAGTATGTGTACACTTGCAAACTTTAAAACAGTTTGATTGGTCAGATATACTTAACTATACTATTCCTTGGATTTTCTTAGTCATCTCTTAGGTTAAAAAAAATATACATTACAATATTATATACTAAATTAGTTTAAAGGTTTTCAATCAACAGATCTACATAAATTAGAAGCCAGTAAATCTAATAAAGCTCTATTCTTGGTTTCTACATTATTGTTCTTTTGATGTCAGGCTCTAAGTTTTGTACAGATAAATTATAAGTGATGTGTGTGTGTTAACTAACGTTTCCTTGAGATATAATATTGATAGCAATAGCTGATCCAATAACCTCCTAAACAAATATAATAATTATATTGTCCTTGAATATCACGTCAAAGTTATAACACTGAGTTAGTAGTTATTTTCAATGTTGTAGTAGTTGTAAGTATAGAGAGTAGTCTGATTTAGTAAAATATATTTAGTAAGATTTTATCTGTCATATGATTCAAAGAGATATATATAGCATATACTGTTATCTATGCTACCTGTATGAATAAAATTACACATATATGTTATTATAAATATTATGTAAACATGCACATGTCTGCAACGAATAAGTGTATCTGATAAGTATAAGTATATCATATGATTTTTGAATGCAGGATTCCAATCCATGATACTAGTCTCAGTAGTCAATAAACATCCCTAAGATTTTTTTATGAACAATATAATTATTCAAATGTTAGCTGAGATTTTTCTATCTTGCACTAAGTGGTGTTAACAATTAAATCATAGCTTTGGAACAAATGATTATGCTCTTGGTCTTAGCTTCAGTCTATTAGTCTCAGTCTCATTCTCTTGGTCTTAGCTTTAGTCTCTTGGTTTTCAGTCTCAGTCTCTTGGTTTCAGACTTACTTGTATATCACTTCCAATGATAGCTAGTTCCATGCTATCCACAATATAATACGTGGAATAAATGGATACTCATCTTTACAGATTTCAGCTAAATGTTTTCCTGCCACTACACCCAATCTAGCAGCTAACAACTATACAAAAAAATACAAAATAAATCCAATTATAATACTTGATACTCTAATACATCACTAAGAACTATTACTAATATCATAGACTTTGACAAGGCAGCTTAATACTGAGCCTGCGTACATGTACAGTATTAGTACTATCAAAGAATAGGTAATGAGCTCATAACATACTCGTTCATTTATAACCTGTAATTACAATATTGGGCCTTTATAACATGAGACTCAATATACAATTGAACATTGCTCATATATATAAACAGAAATGTAATTAAAAAGACAAAAGAGTTAGTAAAAGGTAAACAGATCTTTATTATGTAACATAGTAGATAAGAATGGACATAATGAGTTGAGATGATTGTATTCTACTTTACTTGCATCATTAAACCAGCTACTGTAGACCATAATAATACCCAGAGTAAACTAGAAAGACAACAACTAAATATTGAGGTCACAAAATTATTCGTCCCCATCCAATATCAATATTGATACAAACATCAAAGTAGACAGTACTACTATATAGTATATTATGTAGACAGAGTCATACATTGTGTTTACCTTGTATTGAGCTACTGCAACCAGCTTGTAGATCACTCTCTATATTACCAGGATCAAGATAGGCAATACTCATTAAAAAACCAGACCTGTAAAGGCCATAACTTTCGAAAACTAAACAGTGGCTATTGGAAGAGAAATGTGTGAGAGAATGTATGTATCATAGAAGGTACAATAGACACACTTTTCTAACATATTGGGCATGCTGTAAAATCAATTGTAGCTGAAATAAAAATATAGCTTACTGCATTTTCATGATGTGGTACGTGAATGAGCTGGAAATCTTTAGCTCTATGTTCCTCAGATGTGCTCAGTTCTCTGGTAGAAGTATCGCTGCCAATTAGAGGTGACTCCTCATTTGGTTCTTGTTGTGGACACTCACTAAAGAAATTCTTATTATTGCATAAGTATGCAATTAGATTATTGCATATTAAATAGCTATTGTCTAATTGCATACTTATGCAATATAATATAACTACTGTCAGTTGTGTGAGTCTAGCTACTGTCTAGCTACTGTCTATATACTTACTCCCTCTTCTGCCATATCGCCTACTAACCCAAAGAGTCTAGCTGCCTTCAAGTTGCAGTATCTCTATTCATGATTACTTGCCAAGTCTACGCATATGTTCCCACCCCAAGAATAGATAGGAGTGTGGCTATCGTGGAAGCAGGTTTTGTCCTCAATGTCGAACTAGTTCTTACCAGAATCCTAATATGAAATTGCTGGTCAACGTCTGTGGACACAAATGTAAGTCTAGTAACGAGCTTTTATCGTGATTGTTTACACGTGGGAATCATAACCTCACCCAATCATTTGTGCCAATTTATCTGTCCCATAAATCTCATGCTATTAATTTATAATTTATAGTTATCCTTTTAACTTATTATTGGCAGTCCTTTAAAAATCAGAATTACTTTATATTTAGTAGTATCCAAAACTATCTCTACATGTTTTTGTATACCAGGTAGCCCTATAATTGTCATATATAATGTACAATATGTACATACATTATTTTATTCTATTGTTTGTATACAACAATGAAAATACAATTAAACACATAGTTTAATTTATAACTGATGGTGTACATACTGAAGGTAGGTAGGTACATTGATAATACTCAAAGCTTGTCTTGTCACTTCATATTTCTATAAGTTTTAATGTTAACTATGACATCTTCTAAGCAATTATAGGATAATTATATTCTTGTTTGTCTTAAGCTTATTCCAATGGAAGCTGGTACTTTGTATACCTATCAACCATTATTACTTATGGACCAGGACCACCAGATCGATAGGAATTAGAGAGTTATAGGCAGTGTAAATGATATACTAGACACCACCACAGAAGCCACTAAATACTGGCTATAGTCCAGTGATAGTCAGGTACTATACTTTCCCTATTGTCCAAGGTATATAGGATTAAATACTCTATATTGTCTCTTTTGTAATGTGTGGTCATTTTGATATGACTATTTCAAAAAATCCTCCCAAGATTGGCTATAGTCCATGATGGTCATGTATTATACTTTCCCTATTGTCAATATAGCTAGAGAGTTAAAGACTGGTATTCATCTATATGGCAGTCACTACTGCCTTTCAAGTCAAAAAATCCACCTAAGATAGTTTGGTACTGACATTGAAGTTTTTAATATTTTGCTATAATTAAAATTGAAAGCTAAAAAATAAGTTTATAACAAATATGGAAACTTGTCATGCTTGTAGTATTAATAATTAAATTATTAATACTACTTCCTTCATCTTTCTTGTAGTAAACGATCATGGTTAATTTGTATTCTATATCTTTTATATCTTGTTAGTTGTAATAATAATTCAAATTAATTTGTTATGATTGTGCATCAAGTGGTGGTAATTGATTTAGAATGAAATGACATCCTTCACATGCTAGGTAGAAACACAATGTACTAGTATTTTTAAAATAGTTTCCACTTGATTGCTATAATAATAAATTTTAGGTAGTGAAGAATGTACATCAACTTGAAGAACACAATCAAGGGGGGCGGTTTTTTTTACCAGGTCATGCTTGTCGTAGAGTACTTCAAGAAGTTTTCTCATGTCTGACTTTGTCTCTTCAACAAAGATAACTACAATGGTTTAACTTAGCTAGTTATGTTTGAAAAATTAACTTAAGGATCAATTATCATTATCATGCATTTGTCACTGTTGACTCATGATATTAACAATGTTATTTGAAGTAATGAAAGTAATATAAAGCCCTAGTTAATGGAGAGGAGATCGAAAGACATGATATGACTTGTCTGTTTTATGTCATTTTCTAACATCTGATTCCAAACCATACATAGTTACATAAACAAAGAAATGTGTGTGTTTATCATATCAACAAAGAGATATTATACAAATATTTTACAAAACATACAGCTTGATTTAAATTTTAAGTAAGTTATATCTTTTCTAAACAGAACCAATCAAATGTAGAGCATTTAAACTACAATCGTGACAATGATCTGCTCCTTTAATTTGTTACTGATAGAAGAGTTATTACCATGAAAATTTTCACAATCTTTAGCTGTAAACTTCATTCCATTATGCCATTTCATACTATTTCCAGTATGTCCATCTACTACTAGTTTGTACTTTATGTCAGAATTTCCTTACATTAAATATAAAATAGTTAGGTTATCTCTTATTATCACTAATATCCTGAAGATCAACTAGCAAAGTGGAATTGATAGTAAAGAGATGATGAATTTTGTTGAGTCTTATCTAAAAGTCTCGTCAAGATTATAGCTGAGACTATAGTTGATTTAAAATACAAAAATCTATGATATTAAAAATGATAATTTACAACAATAAAATGTTTATAAACTTATCAAAATTACGTGATAACTGTTAATGTTGGCCTTAACTTTCATCTCTGTAAGTTTAGAGAGCAAGTGATGGCCTGCCAATGATACCAGTTCACACCATCACCATCAGAAGTGTGGTTACCCCTTAAATAATCAAACCATTAAGTTGGTATTATGACAGTAGCCAAACATGATGTTTTTAAGTACCATTCTAACTATAATTTGTAATATTAGCAGGAATGTCCCACACATCCCAATGGATATTTATTTATTTAGCAACACTATTATAATTATATATGGATTATGTAGACAAGTGATTCTCATTTACCTGAGAGTAGAGTTAGTTTAAATGTCTATTAGGACATGTAGATTGCCTTGTTTTTGAGCAGTTTTTTTGGTGGCAGAAGAACATTCAGTAGTTGTAATTATCCATTTAATCATGCTGTAGAATTTATTTTGAGGAGCTTAATGAGAAAGCATTCATAGTTAATGTTTATTTGCTCATGGCTTTAATTTGATAGACTCAAGATTTTTTACTACACCATGAAACAATTTTTTTTATGTAGATAGCTATCATATTAGTGGTTACCTTAGCTTGATATGTTAAGAGCCTTGGTTAACAGCAAATAATGTGTTCTACTTACTAGATCATGTAGTTAATTTAATAACTTAGACATGACCTGGAGTCAGCTGTCTTAACATAAAGACCTATACAAAATAAACCAATCCTATACAGTAATAGGTATGTCCAGGCTATATTGTAACATGCTCCTAACCAAACATTTTAAAGCAAATGTTATATTTCAAACTTAATAAACAGCAAATATCATCACTATAGAAATAATTGCTTCTTTCTAGTGATCCTGACAGTCACAAACATGAGATACTTCACAATCTGAAAAGACATTACCTGATGTCGTTGTATTAGCATTGTCTCCCTGGTGTAGGACAGGATACAACAAGAGTGATGTAACTAACACACAAATAATACCAAAACAGTGAATTGTTTTTCTTAACACAAGATGAGAAGAACATAAACAAAGTCTTTGTAATTATTGCAAATGATAATACTCAGTAAGTTAATATCTCTTGCCCACCTAAAATAATAACAAATTTTAACTGTATTTTGAAATATCAATATAATAATATATCAGAAGGTATTCAGTAATTGATCTGCACCATTGCTTTAATTTATAGAATCAGATGATTACTATGTCATGAGACTGGACTATATAGTAATACATCAAATCTTAAAGTACATGTTGTATTTCATACTTAATAAACAGAAATTACCATAGTGACTTCAATGTTACTTAAATCTAATATATAAGCACCTTTTCTAGCTGTGGGATGATGGCATTTGTGAAGTACACTACCAGAAGCAACTATTATGTATATAGCATAAACCTATAAATTTTATTCACTGAGCAGTATCATTAATGTGACAGAGAGGAGTAAATTTTACTATAGCAATCTTATGACTTAATAAATTATAAGTTATTTAATTATATATAAAACACTCACAACGTACAAATTATAATTAATTGATAAAATTATAAAAAAAAATATAATAATCTTAAATAATTTATAAAACAGTACAAACAATATAATTATTATAAACAATTAAAATTTTAATAATTCATTTTTATTGATTCTTGCCGTTTCCTCGTCATTTGTATTTGTTTTTATTAGCTTTCACTACTTGATAATGAATATTTTCAGTCTCTCAATAAAGAAATTCTCTTATGATAGGATAAATACCTAAAAAATAAACAAAAAAATAACACAAAGTTTTATAATAAAAATCATTTTGATTTTTATTTAATATTATAACAAAGTCAACTTCTGCAAAATCCCATATTATATTTGAGCACTTTTCTAGGAAATTAGATAATTTATTACATTGTTGTGGTTACTGTGTTAAGATGGTGACAGGAATAGGGTGTGGTCATAGAAAAGAGATCAAAATAACCTATATTTGGTTTATGAATGCCATGAAGACCTCCACTTCCTATAAATGAAGTCTGTAGCTTAGTAATGTGTTATTAAATTATTGTTTCAATTGATGCTTACAACAACAACAAAAACTTACAAAGAAGAGAACAATTCCAATATATAACAGGAGACCTAGACTAGCTAGCATATTTGTGGTACCAGGACCTTTAAAGCCCTGAAAAAAAAGATATATCAACCTCTGTCCACCTCTTTAGTTTAATAATTAATATACTTACCACATCATCAATTATAAAGAAACAATTGACGCCCATTACATAATAGCAATTAACCCAAGCAACCAATAGTGAGAATACTAAATGGAAAAGAATAGGAACAAATTTTTATTAATTGACTTGACTTTAAAACAAAACTACTAGATAATACAAAGTAAAGTCATTACTCTCTTGAATAATCGTTTTATATGAATCATTTTAACAATATTATCATATGGAACTCATATATCAGTATTAAAATTTAAATGTACATAGTTTAAAACACTATGTAGTAACAGTAAGTTTGTTGGCATTATAACAACATGAGTTACTTACATATTGTTATGATGTTGTTTCATTATTCTCTTTGAACTTGTAGCAAACAAGATTGGTAGAACAGAAAAAAGGAAGCTAAGTATAACAATTATAATATGATCATATCTTCTGTAAGTCTATATCTTACCAGTATACTTTGTTCAACATTAATGAATTCATCTAAAAGTCCAGTCTCTACTAGCAATACTGGCAATAATAACACAGGTACCATGGAAATAGATCGGATTTAATAGGACAACGTGTTTCCATTTAGCCCATTTCAGACCTAGGAACCCCTGTAATCCAAGCAAATAATCACCATACTTCAAATCCAATACAAGCTATAATTATTGTATAAATGTGGAACCTGATTCATGTCTCAATAATACATAGTTATTATAAGTGTATATAAATAAACCAGCTCTTAATGCATATTAAATATTGTAATAGTAGACATAGTCAGTTTATATTATACATCATACACATGTTTACTCTTACTTCTATAACAAATTGTCCCTGCATGATGTACCCTAAAAATAACATAATTTATAGTTGCTATAAACTATGTCAATATATATTTACAGTCATTGTGAACTCTGTCCTGATGCTAACAGACCACTAGCCCATATTAATTGGAATCCACTCAAGTTGTCCCAAATGCATGATATTAAACAATACTCTATAAATGAAGGACATAATGGTAATTATAACATGTAAAAGTCAAACCCAGGAATATTATGTAAAAAACAGATTCATTACATCTATTAAGTGTATTTCTACTTACAGCAGTTAAAAGACTAATACCATCTGAAGAACAGGAGTTCAGCATATCTGGTGTGTAAGGGAAGGGAGTATACACTCTATTTGTATTGTTTGAATGAATGAGAAGAGAAGAGAGAGAGTGACCATTATATAATATATAGAAAACTCACAGCTCCAAACACACCAGATCACAACAGATTAATAAAAAAAGAGATAAGTAAAGCAATACCTAAATAAAGATGCTTTCTAACAGGTTCCTACAACCACAGATATAGCATATATATTAATTTATAAAGAACACAGTAAATGAAATTAAACAGAATATAGGATACAAAACTTATGTCATTTTGCACATTTCTCACTTGACTCTATTGTATTGTATTTGATGCCTTCTCTCACTCAGTAGGATTTTTTCTGGAAATAGAACGAGACTCTATGACTGTGTGTGGGTCAAGTGAACGAGCAAGTGAAAAACATAAATACAACATACACAGTTACAATGACATTCCAATACATGTTAGATCCATTACTGATATCTATGAATAAAACAATTTCTGAAACAACACATTAGTAAGACAAAGGGTATAGACATCATTACAAAAGACCAATGTCTGAAACACAGATCTAGTAAACATATATACTTAAAATAGTACTTAGTCTCTAGTAACGAAAAATCCAAGTCTAGTGGCTACAATAACATCCATTATCACTAGCTTTGTATCAAATTGATACAAACATTCTACACATTACCTAATGTAATACACTATCTGCGTGACAGTAAGTGCTAATATAGTATCAGTAATGTTAAGTGTAGTCTAGTGCAAAGAATGATCGGGGAATGGTTGCAATTGATTAAATTCAGTTGACCAATCAGATTCCATCAACTAGATTCTGGTAGTGTGAGAAGATACAGCAAAAAAAAATTGTTATAGCTACTGTAGGCTTGTTCAATCTTGCGTTGTATAAAGCAAGTCATTTGATGCTTGCTATAAGTTGGTATCTATGGTACTTTAAAGCTTATTACTTTACAAATTGCAGGCAACATGTGTACATTTGACACACCAGATCATTGATCTGAGTGTATGTATGGCTTTTCCCTCATTTTTCTTTATATTAATTATTGAAGCTATGATATAATCATTCTGCACACACCAACAAAGAGGAGGGTCTAGTTCAATAGACTACACTAAGTGGTGTTCTTACTAAAACAAGTCCAGAATTGAGATAAATGTTATGAGGCATAATAACAGCTCCTCCTAAACCAAGTCCCTTGAGTAATGGCATCCACTACTACAATTAGAACACACATTGGAATAAAGGTGCCTTTTGATAACATCAAGTTGATTGGGTTTAGAATAGACATACTGTTATGTGTGTGTGTGAAGGAAGGGAGGAGGAGAGAAGGAGAGAGTTGTTATACAAATAGTTTATCTTAGTTAGTCTTACCATCCATCCAACATCCCACACATAATTTGTGATAAGTAGTCCAAAGAATCCTTCTAAATATCTTAATCCTAACAGGTAATCAAAAATTCAATCCAAAACAATCTAACTTACCATAACTTCTAAGAAATAGAAAGGGTGAAGGTATCAATACCTGTAACAGACAACCCTCCCATAGTGGAACACTAATAGGAGAATTGTTAAGATTATACTTAGAGTATGTGTACACTTGCAAACTTAAAACAGTTTGATTGGTCAGATATACTTAAACTATACTATTCCTTGGATTTTCTTAGTCATCTCTTAGGTTATAAATACACATTACAATATTATATACTAAATTAGAAGCCCGTAAATCTAATAAAGCTCTATTCTGGGCTTCTACATTATATTGTTCTTTGATGTCAGGCTCTAAGTTTTTGTACAGATAAATTTTAAGTGATGTGTGTGTTAAACTAACGTTCCTTGAGATATAATGTTGATAGCAATAGCTGATCCAATAACCTCCTAAACAAATATAATAATTTATATTGTTATCTAATATCATGTCAAAGTTATATACACTGAGTTAGTAGTTATTTTTCAATGTTGTAGTATAGTTGTAAGTATAGAGAGTAGTCCTGATTTTTTTGGTAGAATGTGCTTAGCAAGATATCACTTGACAAACGCAATGTGATAGTATTATGGTGTTACCAAAACATTTACTATATGAATTACATTATATGGAATACTGCATGTAAAATATTTTGTAGGGCCTAGTAATAGGATTCCAATCCATGATACTAGTCTCAGAACAATAAACATCCCTAAGATGAATAATATAATTATTTCAAATGTTTAGCTGAGGATTTTCTATCTTGCACTAAGGCTTTAACAATAAAATCATAGCTTTGGAACAAATGATTATGCTCTTGGTCTCAGTCTCAGCCTCTTGGTTTCAGACTTATTGTATATCACTTCCAATGATAGCTAGTTCCATTGCTATCCAACAGTACAATACGTGGAATAAATGGATACTCATCTTTACAGATTTCAGCTAAATGTTTTTCCTGTCACTACACCCAATCTAGCAGCTAATAACTACACAAAAATGCAAAAATAACTCCAACATAATACTTAATACTGTAATAGATCACTAAGAACTATTACTAATCATAGACTTTTGCAGACAGTTTAATACTGAGCCTGTGTACGTATTACACTATCAAAAAGAATAGGTAATGGATTACATACATACTCACATTCATTATAACCTGTAATTACAATATTGGGCCTTTATAACATGTAGACTCAATAACAGATCTTTACTACTTAAAATAGTAGATAAGATTAATCAATGTTAAGTGAATGGACATAATGAGATAGATGAATTGGTATTCTACTTACTTGCATCATTAAACCAGCTACTGTAGACCCTAATAATACCCATAGTAACTAGAAAGACAACAACTAAATATTGAGGCCACAAAATTAATAGTAAAACTATCCACAGCCAATATCAATATTGGATTCTATACTAACATTAAAAGTACAAATAAGGTAGACAGTACATGGTATATTAGTACAGAGTCATACATTGTATTTACCTTGTATTGAGCTACTGCACAGCTTGTAGATCACCCTCTATATTACCAGGATCAAGATAGGCAATACTCATTAAAAAAACCAGGAACCTGTAAAGGCCCATAACTTTCGAAAACTAAAACAGTGGGCTATTGAAAGAGAAATGTGTGAGAGAATGTATGTATCATAGAAGGTACAATAGGCACAGTTTTCTAACATATTGGGCATGTTCAATTGTAGCTGAAATTAAAATATAGCTTAATGCTTTTTTCACGATGTGGACACCAATGACTGAAAATCCTTAAGCCTCTATGTTCCTCAGAGTGCTCAAGGTTCTCGTGGTAGGAGTATTCCTGCCATTAAAGTGAATCCTCATTTGGTTTTGTTTGTGGACACTCACTAAGAAGACATTGCTTCGCTTGACACCCCCCCCCCCCCCCCCCCCCCCCCCCCCCCCCCCCCCCCCCCCCCCCCCCCCCCCCCCCCCCCCCCCCCCCCCCCCCCCCCCCCCCCCCCCCCCCCCCCCCCCCCCCCCCCCCCCCCCCCCCCCCCCCCCCCCCCCCCCCCCCCCCCCCCCCCCCCCCCCCCCCCCCCCCCCCCCCCCCCCCCCCCCCCCCCCCCCCCCCCCCCCCCCCCCCCCCCCCCCCCCCCCCCCCCCCCCCCCCCCCCCCCCCCCCCCCCCCCCCCCCCCCCCCCCCCCCCCCCCCCCCCCCCCCCCCCCCCCCCCCCCCCCCCCCCCCCCCCCCCCCCCCCCCCCCCCCCCCCCCCCCCCCCCCCCCCCCCCCCCCCCCCCCCCCCCCCCCCCCCCCCCCCCCCCCCCCCCCCCCCCCCCCCCCCCCCCCCCCCCCCCCCCCCCCCCCCCCCCCCCCCCCCCCCCCCCCCCCCCCCCCCCCCCCCCCCCCCCCCCCCCCCCCCCCCCCCCCCCCCCCCCCCCCCCCCCCCCCCCCCCCCCCCCCCCCCCCCCCCCCCCCCCCCCCCCCCCCCCCCCCCCCCCCCCCCCCCCCCCCCCCCCCCCCCCCCCCCCCCCCCCCCCCCCCCCCCCCCCCCCCCCCCCCCCCCCCCCCCCCCCCCCCCCCCCCCCCCCCCCCCCCCCCCCCCCCCCCCCCCCCCCCCCCCCCCCCCCCCCCCCCCCCCCCCCCCCCCCCCCCCCCCCCCCCCCCCCCCCCCCCCCCCCCCCCCCCCCCCCCCCCCCCCCCCCCCCCCCCCCCCCCCCCCCCCCCCCCCCCCCCCCCCCCCCCCCCCCCCCCCCCCCCCCCCCCCCCCCCCCCCCCCCCCCCCCCCCCCCCCCCCCCCCCCCCCCCCCCCCCCCCCCCCCCCCCCCCCCCCCCCCCCTAATGTACTTAGCTGTACCTGTCTAATGGTTAGCCTTCTGCAATAAGGAACTACTGTAACATCAAAGTTGAGCCGTGTTTGCCTACTCGGGTTCAAAAAATGCAAAAATAACTCCAACTAATTACGTACTTTAACACTAAGAACGATTACGACTTTTGCCAGTTAATACTGATGTACGTCTAGCCACGACAAAGAATCAGGTAATGGATACAACATACTTATTATCATTATCAACCTGCAATATTGCATTTACAAATTACAATAACAGATCTTACTACCAAAAAGGGTGATAGACAATCTAAGTGAATGGACATAAGAGATGAAGATTGTACTGCATCATTTAGGTAGACCATATAAGTAAAAGAGGTTTATGAAGAAATAATAATTGAGGTCACAAAAAGAGTTACACACATGTACAATTTGATGTTACTAAAGAAAAGTAAAGATGGTAGAAGAACTTATAATTACAGAGGCACGTTGTATGTCTGTTATGAGCTACTGGACGGTCTGTAAGATCACCAAAAGGGTCTGAAAAAGGACCTGTAAATAATGATGAAACAAGTAGTGAAAGGTGAGAAATGATAAGTAAAGAGTGTACAATTGTATGTTAAAAAAAGTTAAAGATTAAAGACAAATAGCTGAAAAGTTTAAGCTATGTGTTTCAGATTGACATGTTCCTAGTACATAGTCTGATTAAAGAGAATACATTGGTTGTTGTTGTGGCCACTGCTAAATCTTTGTTGTTGAGTTACCTTAATAATTATAAATACTGTCATACCGTGATAAACAAAGATCATACGGGAAACTGCGGCGCGTGTTCGGTATAGAACTGTGCGAGTGACGTCACAAAAAACGTCACCTCCCCTGGCCATATGCTCGTTATAATATGGCGGACTTCCACTTGAACAGATCTGAGTTTTTGTTTCGTGTATTCTTGTTTTTTTGAACTAGCTATTTAAGACGATATTTTTCGTAAATATTGAACTATTATTGGACTACAGGAAGAAATTCAGTGTGTGAAACGGAGAAGGCAACGAGTGTTACTGTTGTAAGTTAGTATCTAGTTGTAGATTGACACACTTTAAAAACATATTGACTTTGTCTTTGTCACAATGAAACATAAATGACCCATACATATTTGAATAATGTTTGTGCATAGTTTAGAATAGCTATTTGGTGTGCACAACTCTTAGTTAGTTATAAAATACAGCATTTGTGATTTAAAATATGTGTGACATGTTAACACATATTTCACTACATTCATGAAAATTGAAGCTTTTAACGAAAAGGAATGTTAGTTTAAAAGTGTGAATGGTTTAGGCTGGTTGGACTGTAGGTGTTTATTGTGTTTATGTGTTACGCCAGACTTGTGATGAATGAATTATTAAAATGTTTTTCTTATCAAAAAATTAATGCAAGAAAAATTTTAGTCTCTATTGTGACTATATCAAATTTCTGATAAATGATAGTGAAAGGAAGACTAGGAGCAAGTGTGGTGCAGGAAAAAAGAAGTAAACCAAGAATAGGACAGCGTAGAAAACGATCAAAGGGCAAGGTATGTTAGATTATGTATTGTTTTGTTTAATTCATTTTAATGTGATTTTAATAGTTAAGTGCGGTAGTTGATGAGCAAATAGAGTTACTAGTGGCTGGATGGAAGTGTCAGATGTCCATTACCAGCAGAAGCGATATTGTGTCATCTCATATCAGAAGACTGATGGGTGTGCACCTTTAGTTGTTACTCGCTCTTTAGTGATTGATAAAACAGGAGAGTGGTAGCTGCATGCAATGAGCATTTGGTGAATACATCTGTAGTTCCTTCACTTGCTTTTTTCCTGAAGTGTTGCCAGATTCTGATATTTTTAAATTAATGACCATCATAAAACGAACTGAACACCTGTGTCGGAATCCAGAGCTGAAGTTTGTCTCCTTAGGAAAAGCGAAAAAAGAATAGACAATTTCTACTGTTAACAAAAAGTTGTAACAATTCGTGGAACAATATCCACAATTTTCTCTCTTCGTACTTAATAGTTGTATCTTATTACTGACTTTACCATGACAGTAAACGACTGACTCAGGCTTTCTAGCCAGTTCTGTGAAATTTGTAGCTTTTATGCCGTCTTCTGTGGACAGTAAGTTTGTTACGGTCGTCAAAACGCTCTTCGTTACGCTTGTCTCCTTTTTTCAGTTCTCCATATCCAACACAACTCCCTTAAACAACGAAGGCTTCTTTCAGCACTTGCCATTTCACGTGGTTAATAAATTTTATAACTATAAGTAAAATTCGCATGAACGCAACATAGCGTCATATCCGTCATAACGAGCATGTGTCCATCCGGTTCAGCAGTTTTATATCCCCGGTATTATATTTATTATCTCTGGTCTGAGCCTAGGTATTGTCCATATACTTATTCTCTTCTGCCATATCGCCAACTAACCCCGAGAGTCTATCCGCCTTCAAGTTGCTGCAGTGTCTATGTTCATGATCTTTCAAGTCTACGTACGTATATGTAGAGAAAAGAACAGAGAAATTGTCGTTTGCATGTGGTCAATCATAAACCTCACCCACACTATATAATCACTTGATAAGTTGTTTATGCAAATTATTTGTCCATTAAGTCTTATACTTTAACTTATTATTGGAAGTTCCTTTTAAAAATTAGAATTACTTTACATTTAGTAGTATCCAAAAAACTATCTTTACATGCAAGGTAGTCCTACAATTGTTTTAAACCATATATATGTACACACATTATTTTATTCTATGTGTGTATTCAATACAATTAAACCACATAGTTTAATGTATAACTGATAATGTACGTAGTGAAGGTTCCAATAATAGGTGCAATGATAATACTCAAAGCTGTCTTGTAATCACTTCTATTTCTATAAGTTTTAAACTTAATGTTTTAATGTGAACATCTTCAAAACAATTATAGGATAATTGTATTGTTGTTGCTGTTGAGCTTGTTCCATGGAGGCTGGTACTTTGTATACCTATCAACTATTATTAATAGACACTTATGGACCAGGAGTACCAGATCTAGGAGAGTTATGGTTAAGTGTAAATGATATACCAGACCACCACCACAGAAGTCATTAAATATTGGCTATAGCCCAGTGATGGTCAGGTACTATACTTTCCTATTGTCTATGTATATAGGATTAAATACTTATATTGTCTCTTTGTAATGTGTGGTCATTTTAATATGACTATATTTCTCCTAAGATTGGGTATAGTCCAGTGATGGTCATGTATTATACTTTCTCTATTGTCAATATAGCTAGAGAGTTAAAGACTGTATTCATCTATATGGCAGTCACTACTGCTCTTTTAAGTCAACAAATCCACCTAAGATAGTTTTGGTACTGACATTGAAGTTTTAATATTTTGCTATATTGAAAATTGAAAGCTGAAAAATTAGTTATAACAAATATGGAAAACTTCATCATGCTTGTAGTAGTAATAATTAAGTTATTAATACTACTTCCTTCATCTTTCTTGTAGTAAACAATCATGGTAATTTGTATCTGTATCTTTATATCTGTTAGTTGTAATAATTAATCAAATTAATTGTTATGATTGTGCCTCAAGGTGGTGGTAATTGATTTAGAATGAAATGACATCCTTCACATGCTAGGTGGAAACACAATGTACTGTTATTTTAAAAATAGTTCCACTTGATTACTATAATATATAATTTTAGGTATGTGAAGAAATGTACGTCAACTTGGAAAGCATAATCAAGGGGCGGTTTTTTACCAGGGTCGTGCTTGTTGTAGAGCACTTCAAGAAGTTTTTCTCATGTCTCACTTTGTCTCTTCAACTACAATCGTTTTAAACTTAGTAGTTATATTTGAAAAATGTAAGTTTAAGGATAAATTATTGTCATTATCATTCAATGCAATTGTCATTGTTGACTCATGATATTAACAATGTTATTTGAAGTAATGAAGTAATACAAAGCCCTAGATTAATGGAGAGGAGATTGAAGACATGATATGATTTGTCTGTTAATTATGTCATTTCTAACATATCTGATTCTAAACTATACATAGTTACATACAACAATGGAAATGTGTGTTTATTCAAATTAACAAAGATATTAGGCAAAAATATTTATAACATAATACAGCTTGATTTAAATTTCAAATAGTCATATCTTTTTCAAACGCATCAATCAAGTGTAGATCGTTTAAACTGCAATCATGACAATGATCATACCATCATACTCCTTTGTTACTGACAGAACAGTTATTACCATAAACATTATCACTATCTTCAGCTGTAAAATTCATTCCATTATGCCATTTCAAACTATCTCCAGATATTCATCTACTAGTACTTTGTATTTTATGTCAGAATCCTGTACATAAATATGGAATAGTTAGGTTATCTTTTATTACACTAATATCCTGAAGATCAACTTCCAAAGTAAATTGATAGTAGAAAGGAGACAACTGAATTTGAAGAGCCTTAGCTAAAACTCTCTATAAAGATCCCAAATGCTAAAGTCATAACCTCCTAAGACTACAATTGATATAAAGTACAAAAAGTATGATATTAAAAGTAATGAATTTAACAACAAGGAATGTGGGAAATGCATGCAATGTGATCAAGATTTGATGAAGGTAGTTGAGAACAACAGAAAGAAATTTAGTTGTCATATAGAATCACTTGCAAGAAAGCATAGTACTTGATGATGTTATATTACATTCCCATAGATCTTGCTGTAATGATGAAGTCTGCTATTATGTTCACAAGTACAGAAATGGGACAGGGATCAAAATTCTGATGCTGCTAATGAATTGATAAATTAATATCTGATCTTGAAGAGCATGAACAAAAGATGAAAGAGAATTTAGAAGAATTAGAATCATCTTCTGCTTAAACTAATCCTTACTTGCTAATTTTAAATTGTTATACATTATTTATTACAATTCATCCATTAATATATCCATTTATACACACATTTATCATTCTCTCTGACTCAAGGCAGTTTTTGTCATAAGCTTTGTTGTTCATTTCATAATTTTGTCATTTAAATTGCTAGCTAAAACTAATTAACTTATTCATAACTTTTTTTTTTTTTTTTTTTTTTTTTTTTTTTTTTTTTTTTTTTTTTTTTTTTTTTTTTTTTTTTTTTTTTTTTTTTTTTTTTTTTTTTTTTTTTTTTTTTTTTTTTTTTTTTTTTTTTTTTTTTTTTTTTTTTTTTTTTTTTTTTTTTTTTTTTTTTTTTTTTTTTTTTTTTTTTTTTTTTTTTTTTTTTTTTTTTTTTTTTACTGGAAGATTTAGACACACCCACTTAAAGAATGGCTGCTAAGAGGGAGACAAGTCTCACAAACATCATACTAGTAATGTAAGTTCTTAAAATTGAAAATCACTTGTTTTTTGTTTCATTGTTTCTCTGATTATAATAGTATGTTCAGATAGTGACAGTTGTTGGTTGGTTCAAGAAAAAAGTGTAAACATCCATTAAGTACTTTTAATGAAGGGGCTTTCCATATTTTCCTTACAAGATCCTCACACTGATCCTGACTATCTCCCTCTATCACTATATAATGATATATTACCATACTACACTATACCTATGACATGGTAAGTTTTATTGAGGTTCTATAGATAGTGATATATACTTAATATATTGTATATTGTATTTAGAGATGTACATATACTTCCAATATCATAACATTATCTATACTTGTACTATAATAATTATAAATGTAAATTTTGTCCTTTTATCTAGTTATATATTTATCTAGATTGTATGTCTATTATACTTTGTTCATCTTATCTTCTATTTAACTGTTCTACATTTCAATTTTCTCTAGTGGTATATATGGCACTGAAGATTACGTACTACTTACTGATCCACTGTTTATCATGCTATTACCAGTACCCTTTAATCCAGTTATCTAATGATCATTTACCTTATGATCTTCAATCATCATTATTACAACATGTTAGTTAATGAGGTTTGTCCATCTATCCAACCATTCATCCGTTAATCATCTATTTGTCTATCTATCCATCCATTCAGTGATTATTATGTTGCTGTCAATATAGTAGGATGTACCATCAAGTCAGTACATACTACAAGAACTGGTATCATGACCATCTTTTATTTATTCAATTTAATTTATATATTTAATTTAATAATATTTACAAGAGAACTTAATATTTTTTTTAGTTTGTTACTATGGAAGTTAATACTCAACAACTTAAATAGAGGAAGGTCAGAAGCAGTTAAAAGACCAACAAAATTGAAAAGTTAAAATGGAAACTGATCTGTCTGGTCTGAGATCATAGAGAACACAGACATTGGAACGTAATGCTCAATTATTGGAAGTTTGTGATCTGAAAAATATGCAAAAATTATAGAAAGTGGTAATTATTTGTTTCTCTTTTAATGCACACTCATGCATTAATCTATCCTAGTATCATCCATCATTCATCCTTCTATCTATCCATCATTTATCTATGATCCATCCACATACCAATTCAGCTACTCATCATTCTATTCGCTAATTGATTATTCACCTATCTGTCCATTAATCTACGTATCTATCCATTTATCAATACACCTGTCCATTCAACCAGGTGGGTTCTTTAGCAACAAACTTGAGGAGAAGGACATAGAGATCTCAAAACTTCAAGAATCCCTACAATTCCATACTGAGGGTAGCAGAGAACTCCAACAAACATCTGATACAGGTACTAAATGAGGAAACTCTTCAACAAATTGAATGAATTATTGATAATTCAAAAAAGGAAGAGACACTGCAAAAGAGAAACTTGAAACAACTCAAAATAAGTTATGAAGCATTTACAACATAGAACATGATGTAGCTATGACCAAACTCCAAAACTAGTTGATGTAGCGTTGATGACAAAAGCTGGAGAATACAGTTAAAAGACAAAAAATTCGTGAATTGATCGAAAGTTTAGAACAAGAGAGAGATGACTTAGCTTTGGAGCTCTATCATAATGATGACATTATTGATAGTCTACATTGGCAAGTCCAGTATTTAAAAAGGCAACGAAGACCATGCCCACAATGAGGGATATATAGGTGGTATTCTAAAAAGATCATTTGAATGACGATGATAAACATGGGAGTGGCTCCGATGACAGAGAGAAGAGCTTTATGTGCCATATATATGTATTATCTGAACTCACTCACTTGTACAAAACCTAACCACATTTAGCCATTTTTCCATTGGATCAAGCATTCTTACCTACAATGATAGTCAAAATTTCGACTGCTCACTATAATAGTGAAGTGTTACATTGTCTGATGATCCATTTTGCCAAGCATCAGTCACAGAATTCAACACTTAGTTTATAGTCAGATAAAAACCACACCTTAAATTCTCAACACATTATTTTACTGTAAGAATGCTAGACCTGTGAAAATGTTCCCACACCCTTTACAAATAGAGGGCTTCCCTCCCAAGTATATATAGCAATGCTGATCTGAGGTCATACAACTAGCTCTGATACACTATGATAGCTGTTCTACTAGTTTCACTATTCATAATATTATATGATAGAGTCCATATTGTAACAGAAAATGATTTTGAGACCTTTAAACTGACATAGTTTGAAATTGTGACAGAAATATTTGTACCATATCACATATAGACATTGTATACATAAGTTATATTTCGTTCTAAATAACAAGTTGTAGAATAGTTAAAGTACTGTTGAAGACTTTTAATGGTTAATTGATTAAAGGACTTGATGATAAAACTTTTTAAACATTTATGTTGGTCACGCGGGTAGTTGTTGGAGGTGACAAAATTTTCACGAGTTTTCTCGGACTGGTTGTCAAATTGAAGCGTGATAAAGACCTCTTGATGATATAAAAGGTACTCCTTCTTCATGCCTCTATCTCTATTTCTCTACGACTCAGCCTTCGTAGTGGACATCTCGTCCTTCGTTGGATCGACTCGCCTCATCGTTGGATCATCTCCTCACTTCGTTCGGATCGACTCGCATCACCGGGGATCATCTTTTTCTTTAGTTATGTCATCTTTATTTATTTCTTTTTCTTTTTTTTATTTTAATTTAAAAATAATTGTTTTTTGTGTAAAGATTTTTATTTCACCCTTCGTTACTACATCTCTACTTGAATTCTACTGTGATTGGCCTGATGTTCTTACTGTTTCTTCTCTGAGTCGCTATGCCAAAAAAAGATTAAAGAGAATGATACGAATAATGATTACAGCACATAACATAGTTTTTTATACATGATTTAAGCATTGATTTATGCATATACCATTTGCTTTAGATAAGTACATACATAGTTAAATTTATATTGCTAGTGATAGGACTATGCTGACCAAATTAATCTCTCTAAAAGGGATACGCGAATTATAAAACAATCACCTCACTTTTAATCCATGCTACATCATTTGTACTCTCTTCACATATTGAAAGACACCTCTATAACTAGACAGGTTTCTAAAGATAATAGCTGTCCATTATAGATATAATCCTTACTACTCAGTGTATAAGAATTCTCGTATTGTTTTTTTTGGATTACATGATGTTTTTGTAAGTAATGAATGACCTAATGGTGTTATAAATCTTCCACATGGTATATTTTTACTAAATAGTTTAGTATTTTATGATTTTAACATTTAATAGAACATGGTTAAAGTTTATATATGAACTCACCCATTAACTAGTTATCTACCCACCCCATAAAACAAATGTACAGCATCACATTTTAGTGCCATTCCCAAGCCATGACAAGTGAATCTTACAAGACTTACAAATGAGAATTATAGATCTCTATGACTCTGGCTCATGCAAAGAACACTTCTTTGCTGTTGACATTTTAAAATAGCTATCAGAGCTCAAGAGAACCAGACAGAAGCTTTAGTAAACAACACTCACATCATCATTAATTTTGTAGTCACATGGTCATATTATTAATTCTTAATTAATTATTAATCTTACAATTTTAATTATCTTAAGTAATCCCCCCCCCTTTTTTTTTTGGTTAATTATTAATCTTACTAGTATTATAGGTTTTTATTAATTTTTTAGGAATATGTTATGGATATTTATTTTTGTTCTTTGTCGTTTATCATTTTTCCATTACATAGAAGTGTCAACGAGCTCAGCAACTCAACAAAGTTATAACCAGTCATATTTTAATGAGAATCTAACAGAATGTTACTTTTCACAGTACAAACATTATGACATCAAGAGAACTCCTTATCTATCGGCATAAGAGACCAGGTTACCAGATTTTGCATATTAATCTGCTTCGCTTAAAGACCTTCTGATTATAAATGCGACGGTCAGCAATTTGATCAAAAATCACTACCCAGATAATTTCAAAAAGCAGACCTTGCTTTTAATTAAATGTCAAAGAAAATAACGCACAGTAAGTCCTAGATGCATATTATATATATCTATAATATCACTAAACTAAGCATAGCAATATATTTCTTTTGTTTTCACACAGGATTGCTTCCAAATAGACGTGCCAAGAAGGAAAACTTCTTTATTTAGGTACTGAAAGAAAAGCCGAGGAGATGAACAAAGAACAGATGGCGATAACGTAATACACAGGAACCGACAGGAAAAAAGTACACTTATACGAAAGAACACCTCTCCCTTTTAAGTCGAATTTGATCAAAATAACTACCCAGATATATTTCAAAAAGAAGACCTGCGCTAAGTTAAATGTCCAAAAACAGACGTACATGTAAGTCAGATTGCATTATATACAACTAAACAACGCATGGAAATAATTTTCTTTTGTTTCACACAGGCTTTGTTCCAAAATAACGTGCCCATAAAGGAAAACTGCTGCCACACATGGTCCACATTTTACCTCTTGTTTCTGGCTCGACTACTAGCAGTTCTTGGAAAGGAAATCTCAGTTTTATTTTTACACTACCACTGACCATTAATCGCCACCTCCATACATCCCGTTGAAGTGTTTCACATCAAAGCAGCATCACAACAACTAGAACTTTTCCATTAACCCCACACCTACTATCATCCTGTTCTACCTTCGTTTGATCAACGTTTCTATTAGCCAAACTACTTACCTCCTTAACTAATTTACCTATTAATATGTTAGAATTCAAAATATTTTTTTACTTATTATTGTGGTATTACAAAGTTACAAACACAACATGTTAAGACAATTATTATTCAATATTTTGATTTTATTATATTTATATTATCTATCTTCTCAGATTTTGTATATATTAACACAACAATGATCCAAAAATATTAATTCGGTCTTTCCATTTCTCAGAAGCTTCTTTCTTTGCTTCTGAACAAATTGATTCTTTACTTCACCCAACACATTGTCAAGTTGCTTCTGAAGCGAACATGATAGGATGCAATATTTACCTGGTAAATGACCCACAGCTCCCCAAATATACCTCCATCTTCTTGTATATTGTTGTACTGGTAACCACAACAAATCATACTACACCTTGAACTGTTAGAAAAGAGAGAGAGAAGAGGATAGAGTTCATCATATTATTTTTTCATACATAATTGGTGACATGATACAAGGGACCAACTCTTTGAAGTATGCATGGCAACTGATCACTTTTTTAACATCCTGTAATCACTCTGCAACAACCTGATCCAGTAATTGGTTCAATCCTAATTCCTAGGCAAAGAACAAAATGATTTGAGTACCTTCATCATTAGCTATTGTTTTATATTGTACATACATATGGGGGCTACTACACTGACCCTTGGTTATATGTAATAGCTTCAATGTATCTCACGAGTTATCCAAGTGACTTAATCCTAGGAGTCTCCCTGATAGAGTGCCCTATTCATGTGAAGATCACATGACATTATGTTAAATTGATGTATAAACTAACCACTTGTTTCAGAGTTATAATCTCTTAGCTTCATAGTTTTATGTTGTATTGGTACATCAGGATAGAAGACAAATGATTTGATGAAAATCACTGCTGGAGTTTAACTTGATCTTTTTGTGACCTTTAGGTTCTAACAGTGACCTGATGTAATTGATTGATTCTCTGTTTAAATGATTTGTTGCTCTGTGTTGTTAGAAATTAATATTAAGATAATATGATGTGTATTATTTACTTCCTTCTTGTTTGAAGAGGATTGAGAGGATGGTTTAGTTGTTGAAAGAATTCATAGAGAAAGAAAAAGTGTCCTAGGACAGAAAAAGCAGATTAGAGAGAATGATTACAGATAATGATTACGCACATAACATAGTTAATTTATAATGATATTATAGTCATTGATTTATCGCATATAACCTTTGATTTATATAAGTACCTACATAGTTAATTTATATTGCTATTGGATAAGGACTATGCTGACCAAATGAATCTCTCTAAAAGGATACTCTGAATTATATAAACTACATACACTCAAGTTTAATCCTATGCTACATCAAGTTAGTACTATTACTTTCCGTATTGAAGACACCTCTATAACTAGGACAGTTTCTAAAGATATAAGCTGTCCACTATAGATATAATCCTTACTACTCATTGTATAGAATCTAGTATGTGTTTTTTGTATTACATGATTTTTTTGTAGTAATGAAAGACCAATCTACAAACATTGACTTATATTATATTTTATTAGGTCTCAACTTTGCAGTCCAGTATGACACTCAAATATGTCAATTTTTCTAAATAAAATATTTCACTTTTTATGATTTGATGAATGTACATAGTTGCGAAATATATTAAAATTCACACCATTGACAGAAAATAACTTACCATATCAAAGGTTAACATACATGTACACATGTATTATGAGAGACAGATAATTGAATGAAATATATATATATATATATATATATATATATATATATGAACCTTGTTGGTATAGGAGATACCATATGAGAGTTAGTGTCTTCTACTGTCTCAGGTTGAGTTAACAAAGCTTTGAGAGAAACTAAATGAGAAAATGGACAATGATTGTATTTCATAATTCAATATAATCATAGGAGAAGAGTTATACTAACATGAGTTCATTATGTGTAAAACTACATTTTGTTATATAATACTCTTCTTTATTTTGTCTTACTATGTAAATTGCTGGTATGTTTTTTCATAAAAATGAACAGAATAAAATTTACCAAGTGGTACTCATTACAGAAAGTTAAACTCAATCACAAAATGAAATTGCTTTAGTACTAACTGACCTAACATATAGTATTACTACTTAGTCAATATTAAATGTTTAATCAAAGAATAAAAAATACTTTATAGTTACAGAGATCTAGTTGACTTATCATCACACAGACTAGAGGCTCATCTAGTTGAATAGCCATCACAAGTACTTGTAAAGCAAAACGTCTCCCATTATCTTGACACATGGGACTTCTACAATTTGAAGGGCCACATATTACTCTTGGTACTTACTCTTACTACTGGTAAACAAGACAGCTATATTTTTTTACAATTTTATACATAGTGTCTTTAAACATACTACAATGAGTGATATCAATGACTATGAATTATTTCATTGTTATAATCATAACTTACATTGATTGGTTAGTTTTAATTGTCGACATATAACAGCAGCATCATTGCTGTCCCATCCTTGTCTGCATCACACCCACGTATGACTACCATTACATATTTCAACTGCTCCAGTATTATCGTTAGGACCATTCACTAGTAGGACATCTCCCACAGAACAGAGTGGCTGTGAACTAATAGAATACAAAGGTTGACAGTAACCATAATGGGCGTTTATAAATCTTCCACATGGTATATTGACTAAATAGTTTAGTATTTTATGATTTTAACATTTAATATAACATGTTAAAGTTAAATCATGAACTCCAACCAATTACTAAGTTAGCTACCACCCACATATACAATATGTAATACATCACTATTTTAGTGCCATTCCAAGCCATGGCAAGTTAATCTACAAGACTTACAAATGTCGAACTGTATATATCTTATGACTCTTTCTCTGCAAAGAACACTTCTTTGCTATTGACAGTTTAAAATAGCTATCAGAGCTCAAGAGAACAAGGACAGAAGCCGTTAGTAAACAACACTCAAATCATCATTAATTTTGTACTCACATGGTCATATTATTAATCTTAATTAATATTATTAATCTTACAATTTAATTATCTTAATTATATTTATTAATTATTAATCTTAACTATTATTATAGGTTTTATTAATTTTTTAGAATATTTTATGTATATTTATTTTTGTTCTTTGTCGGTTTATCAGTTTTCATTACATAGAAGTGTCAACGAGCTCAGCAAACTCACACAAGTAATACCAGTCATATTTTAAAGAGTAATCTAACAGAATGGTTACTTTTCACAGTACAAAAATTATTACATCAAAGAGAACTCCTCATCTATCGGCATAAAAGAGACCAGAGTTGCAAAATTTTGTCATATTAGTCTGCTTCGCTTAAAGAGCTTGGTGATCATAACTGCGACAGAGTCAGAATTTGATCAAAATAACTACCCAGATATATTTCAAAAAAGACCTTGCTTTTTTAAGTTAATGTCAAAGAAAGAAACGTACATGTAAGTCTAGATTGCATATATATATATATATATATAACTAACTAAAGCATAGCAAAATATTTTTCTTTTGTTTTCACACAGGATTGCTTCCAAAATAGACGTGCCAAGAAAAGGAAAACTGCTTTATTTAGGACTGAAAGAAAAGCCGAGGAGATGAACAGAACCAATGGCGATAACGTAATACAGAAAACAAGAACCAGAGTACACTATACGAAAGAACAACTACTCCTTTTAGAGTCAGAATTTGATCAAAATAACTACCCAGATATATTTCAAAAAAAAGACCTTGCTCTAAGTTAAATGTCAAAGAAACGAACGTACATGTAGTCTAGATTGGCATATATATATATACAACTAAACTAAAGCATGGAAAATATATTTTCTTTTGTTTCACACAGGATTGGGTTCCAAAATAGACGTGCAAGAAAAGAAAACTGCTGCCACACATGGTCCACATGTACCTCTTGTTTCTGACTCGAATACTAGCAGTTCTGTAAAGGAAATCTCAGTTTTATTTACACTACCACTGAACAATTATCTCAACCTCCATACATCCCGTTGAAGTGTTTCACATTCACAGCCAATCACAACAACTAAACTTTTCCATTAACCACCACACCTACTGATCATCCTGTTGTACTTCGTTTGATCAACTGTTTCTATTAGCCAAACTACTTACCTCCTATTGTAGATACAACTAATTAACTAATTTACCTATTAATAATGTTAGAATTCAAATTATCTTTTTACTTATTATTGTGGATTACAAAGTTAAAAGCACAACATGTTAAGACAATATATACAATATTTTGATTTTATTATATTATACTATCCTCTCATATATTAACACAACAATGATATAAACATTATTGATTGGTCTTCCATTTCTCAGAAGCTTCTTTCTTTGCTTCTGGAACAATTGATTCTTTACTTCACCCCAAACATTTCAATTTGCTTCTGAAGCGAACATGATAGGATGCAATATGTTACCTGGTAAATGACCCACAGCTCCCCAAACGATACCTCCATCTTCTTGATATTGTTGTACTGGTAACCACAACAAATCTACTACACCTTGAACTGTGAGAAGAGTAGAGAGAGATAAGATGATAGACTTCATCATATTATTTTCTCATACATAATTGGGTGCCATGATACAAGGGACCAACTCCTTGAAGTATGCATGGCAACTGATAAGTTTTTAATATCCTCTAACCACTCTGCAACAACCTGATCCAGTAATTGGTTCAATCTTATATCCTGAGGCAAAGAACAAAATGAGTACCTTCATCATTAGCTATTGTTAATATTGTACATACAATAATGGCTACTAACTGACCCTTGTTTATATGTAATAGCTTTCAATGTAATCTCAGATTATCGAAGTGACTTAATCTAGGTAGTTTTTGATAAAAATAACTACCCTGATATATTTTGAAAAAAAGACCTTGCTGTTAAGTTAAATGTCAAAGAAAAGAACGTACATGTAAGTCTAGATTACATATATATATATATAACTAAACTAAAGCATGGCAAATATATTTTCTTTTGTTTTCACACAGGATTGGTTCCAAAATAGACGTGCCAAAAAAGGAAAACGGATGGCCAACATGGTCCACATGTACCTCTTGTTTCTGGCTCGAATACTAGCAGTTCTGGTAAAGGAAATCTCAGTTTTTATCTACACTACCACTAAATTATCTGAACCTCCATACTTCCCTTTCACATCACAGCAATCACAGCCACTAGAACTTTCCCATTAACCACCACACCTACTGATCATCCAGTCTTACCTTCGTTTGATCAACTTTTCTACAGTTCACTTCCTAACAGCTATTCATACTCAGCTCCGATCAAAACCACTAGACCTCTGCCATTAACCACAACACCAACTCTTCGTACTGTTTTGCCTCCATTTAATCAATTATTCTCATGTCCAATCTATACTTTACCTCCCACTGTAGATACCACTAGAATACGATAATGAACCCAATAATATTAAATTGGAATCTACTATTTATTGTATTTAACTTTATTAATTTATTTAAAATATTTAATAATGTTTTACTTCAAATTATTTTTTCGACTTACTTTATCTGCTATTTACAAAGTTAAAAGCACAACAAGTTAAGACAATGTATACAACACAATATATTAATATTATTAATATTATTATTACATTATACTGTCTTCTCAGATTTTTGCATATATTAACACAACAATGATATAAACATTATTGATTGGTCTTCCATTTCTCAGAAGCTTCTTCTTTGCTTCGGAACAATTGATTTGCTTTTGAAGCAAAGATGATAGATGCACTATGTTACCTGGTAATGACGCAGGACTCCGCCCACAGCTCCTGTTACACCATACTCTTCATGATCATAGCAGCTACAAGTCCCAAGCAGTGTCACCTAAACCCTAAGAAATATTATAATAATATTGAGAGATGGTAAGGATACAGAATAGTTTAGACTATCCTAAATAGATCATTAATTTTTATGTTATAAACTATGCACAATAACCACATACTAAACAATATCACACTGAATATTGACAATTACGAAAGTCCATGGGACAGCTGACTTTTGGACAAGGTCCAGTAGGATAGTCCTATCTTTGGTCACACACTTTAATACATAATTTTAAGATTTAGATGTTAGGGATCAATAGTATAATATGATGATCTCAGACTGTCCTACTGGACTTCTGTAGACAATGAATTAATGTAATGGACTTAAGTAATTAATTAACTACTTGTTTACATTAGATCATTTAACTAATTATTATATTATATGTTAGTAATTAAATACTAAGACAACATTGTATAACAAAACCTTACTGTAGTCACAACATGTAAGCATTTACAAAAGCCTTAATCACAGAGTTATCCTAATGACTTAAATCATGTGAAGATCACATGACATATGTTAAATTGATGTAAAAACTAACATGTATACCTTCTTGCTTGGAAGAGGATTGAGAGGATGGTGTTAGTTGTTGAAAGAATTCAATAGAGAGAAAAGTGTCCTATGAGAGAGAGAGATAGAGAGAGAGAGAGAGATTAACTTAAACAATTAAACAAGCACATACATAGTTAATTTCTATTGCTAGTGGATAAGACTATGCTGACCAAATGAATCTCTCTAAAAGGGATACTCTGAATTATAAAACTACATACAGTCAAGTTTAATCCAATGCTAACATCAAGTTAGTACTATTAACTTCCGTATTGAAGACACCTCTATAACTCGGACCAGTTTCTAAGATTAAACTGTCCACTATAGATATAATCCTTACTACTCATTGTATAGAATCTAGTATTGTTTTTTTGGTAATACATGATGGTTTTGTAGTATGAAGACCAATCTACAAACATTGAGTTATATTATATTTTAGTAGGTCTCAACTTTGTAGTCCAGTATGGCACTCAAAGGTGTCAATTTTCTTAATAAAATATTTCACTTTTTATGATTTTATGATGTACATAGTTGAGTAAAGTGTTAAATATATTAAAATTCACACCATTGATCAGAAAATAAACATACCATATACAGGTACACATACATGTACAACATGTATTATGAGAGATAGATAATTGAATGAATATATATTATATATATAAACCTAGTAGTACAGGAGACACCATATGAGAGTTAGTGTCTTCTACTCTCTCAGGTTGAGTTAACAAAACTTTGAGAGAAAACTAAATGAGAAAATGACAATGATTTTTATTTCATAATTCAATTAATCATATAGGATAGGAGAAGAGTTAATACTAACACGAGTTCATTATGTGTAAAACTACATTTTGTTATATAATACTCTCTTTAATTTGTCTTACTATGTAAATTGCTGGTATTGTTTAACTAAAAATGAACAAGAATAAAATTTACCAAGTGGTACTCATTACAGAAAGTTAAACTCGATCAAAAATGAAATTGCTTTAGTACTAACTGACCTAGCATATGGTATTACACTTAATCTATATTAAATGTTTAATCGAAGAATGAAAAATACTTTGTAGCTACAGAAATCTAGTTGATTTACCATCACACAGACTAGGAGGCTCGCTAGTTGAATAGCCATCACAAGTACTTGTAAAAGCAAAACGTCTCCCATTATCTTGACACATGGGACTTCTACAATTTGAAGGACCACATATTACTCTCTGTACTTACTCTTACTACTGGTACACAGACAGCTATAGTTTACAATTTTATACATAGTGTCTTTAACATACTACAATAGTGATATCAATGACTATGAATTATTTCATTGTTATAATCATTACTTACATTGATTGGTTTGTTTTAATTGTTGACATATAACAGCAGCATCATTGCTGTCCCATCCTTGCATTACACCCACGTAATGACTACCTTACATATTTCAACTGCTCCAGTATTATCGTTAGGACCATTCACTAGTAGGACATCTCCCACAGAACAGAGTGGCTGTTGAACTAATAGAATACAAAGGTTGACAGTAACCATAATGGTGTTATAAATCTTCCACATGGTATATTTACTAAATAGTTTAGTATTTTATGATTTAACATTTAATATAACATGTTAAAGTTAATAATGAACTCCAACCAATTACTAAGTTAGCTACCCACCCACATATACAATATGTAATACTCACTATTTTAGTGCCATTCCAAGCCATGACAAGTTAATCTACAAGACTTACAATGCGAACTGTATATCTTATTGCTCTTTCTCTGCAAAGAACACTTCTTTGCTATTAATAGTTTAAAATAGCTATCAGAGCTCAAGACAACAAGGACAGAAGCCGTTAGTAAACAACACTCAAATCATCATTAATTTTGTACTCACATGGTCATATTATTAATCTTAATTAATAATTATTATCTTACAATTTTAATTATCTTAATTAATCTTTATTAATTATTAATCTTACTATTATTATAGGTTTTATTAATTTTTTAGAATATTTTATGTAATATTTATTTTGTTCTTTGTCGGTTTATCAGTTTTCATTACATAGAAGTGTCAACGAGCTCAGCAAACTCAACAAAGTAATACCAGTCATATTTTAAAGAGTAAATCTAACAGAATGTTACTTTTCACAGTACAAACATTATTACATCAAAGAGAACTCCTTATCTATCGGCATAAAGAGACCAGAGTTGCAAAATTTTGTCATATTAGTCTGCTTCGCTTAAAGAGCTTGGTGATCATAACTGCGACAGAGTCAGAATTTGATCAAAATAACTACCCAGATATATTTCAAAAAAGACCTTGCTTTTAAGTTAAATGTCAAAGAAAAGAACGTACATGTAAGTCTAGATTGCATATATATATATATATATATATATATATATAACTAAACTAAACATGGCAAATATATTTTCTTTTGTTTTCACACAGGATTGCTTCCAAAATAGACGTGCCCAAGAAAAGAAAACTGCTTTATTTAGGACTGAAAAGAAAAGCCGAGAGAGATGAACAAAGAACCAGATAGCGATAACGTAATACAGAAAACAAGAACCAGGTTAAATAGAAGACGTGCCAAGAAAAGAAAACTGCTGCCACACATGGTCCACATGTACCTCTTGTTTCTGGCTCGAATACTAGCAGTTCTGGTAAAGGAAATCTCAGTTTTTATTTACACTACCACTGAACAATTATCTCAACCTCCCACACATCCCGTTGAAGTGTTTCAAATCACAGCCACTACAGCTTTCCCATTAACCACCACACCTACTGATCATCCTGTTTCTACCTTCGTTTGATCAACTTTTCTATTAGCAAACTACTTACCTCCTTAACTAATTTACCAATTAATAATGTTAGAATTCAAATTATTTTTTTACTTATTATTGTGGATTACAAAGTTAAAAACACAACAACATGTTAAGACAATATATACAATATTTTGATTTTATTATATTTTATATTATACTATCTTCTCAGATTTTTGTATATATTAACACAACAATATCAAAATTATTAATTGGTCTTCCATTTCTCAAAAGCTTCTTTCTTTGCTTCTGGAACAAATTGATTCTTTACTTCACCCAACACATGTCAAGTTGCTTCTGAAAGCGAACATGATAGGATGCAATATGTTACCTGGTAAATGTCCCAGGACTCCACTCACAGCTCCCCAAATGATACGTCCATCTTCTTGATAATGTTGTACTGGTAACCACAACAAATCTACTACACCTTGAACTGAGAGAAAAGAGACAGAGAAGATGATAGACTTCATCATTATATTTTCTAATACATAATTGGGTGACATGATACAAGGGACCAACTCCTTGAAGTATGCATGGCAACTGATAAGTTTTAATATCCTCTAACCACTCTGCAACAACCTGTTCCAGTAATTGGTTCAATCATAATATCCTGAGGCAAGAACAAAATGAATACCTTCATCATTAGCTATTGCTAATATTGTACATACAATAATTTGCAACTAACTGACCCTTGTTTATATGTAATAGCTTTCAATGTAATCCAAGTGACTTAATCCTAGGAGTATCCCTGATAGAGTGCCCTATCATGTGAAGATCACATGACATATGTTAAATTGATGTATAAAACTAACCACTTGTTCAGAGTATAATCTCTTAGCTTCATAGTCTATGTGTATTAGTACATCAGGATAGAAGACAAATGATTTGATGAAAATAACTGCTGGAGTATTAACTTGATCTTTTTGTGACCTTTAGGTTCTAACAGTGACCTGATGTAATTGATTGATGTTCTCTGTTGATGAATTTGTTGCTCCTGTTTGTTAGAAATTAATATTAAGATAATATGATGTGTAAGTTACTTACCTTCTTGTTTGGAAAAGATTGAGAGGATGGTATTAGTTGTTGAAAGAATTCATAGAGAAAAAAAAAAGTATCCTATGACAGAAAGAGAGATTAGAGAGAATGATTACAGATAATGATTACAGCACATAACATAGTTAATTTATAATGATATTATAGTCATTGATTTATAGCATATAACATTTGATTTATATAAGTACATACATAGTTAATTTATATTGCTAGTGGATAAGGACTATGCTGACCAAATGAATCTCTCTAAAGGGATACTCTGAATTAATAAAACTACATACACTCAAGTTTAATCCAATGCTAACATCAAGTTAGTACTATTAACTTCCGTATTGAAGACACCTCTATAACTAGGACAGTTTTCTAAAGATATAAACTGTCCACTATAGATATAATCCTTACTACTCATTGTATAGGAATCTAGTATTGTTTTTTGGTATTACATGATGGTTTTGTAGTAATGAAGACCAATCTACAAACATTGACTTATATTATATATTAGTAGGCCTCAACTTTGCAGTCCAGTATGACACTCAAAGGTGTCAATTTTTAAATAAAATATTTCACTTTTTATGATTGTATGATGTACATAGTTGAGTAAAGTACTAAATATATTAAATTCACACCATTGAACAAAATAACATTACCATATACAGGTACACATACATGTACAACATGTATTATGAGACAGATAATTGAATGAAATATATATATACTATATATATTATATATATATATATATATATATATATATATAAACCTTGTGGTATAGGAGATACCATATGAAAGTTAGTGTTATCTGCTGTCTCAGGTTGAGTTAACAAAGCTTTGAGAGAAAACTAAATGAAGAAATGGACAATGATTTTTATTTCATAATTCCATTAATCATATAGGAGAAGAGTTAATACTAACATGAGTTCTTATGTGTAAACTACATTTTGTTTATAATACTCTTCTTTAATTTTGTCTTACTATGTAAATTGCTGGTATGTTTAACTAAAAATGAACAAGAATAAAATTTTCCAAGTGGTACTCATTACATAAACTTAAACTCAATCAAAAAATGAAATTGCTTTAGTACTAACTGACCTGGCATATGGTATTACTACTTAGTCAATATTAAATGTTTAATCGAAGAATAAACAATACTTTATAGCTACGAGAATCTAGTTGACTTACCATCACACAGACTAGGAGGCTCATCTAGTTGAATAGCCATCACAAGTACTTGTAAAAGCAAAACATCTCCCATTATCTTGACACATGGGACTTCTACAATTTGAAGGGCCACATATTACTCTTGGTACTTACTCTTACTACTGGTAAAACAAGACAGCTATAGTTTTATAATTTTATACATATTGTCTTTAACATACTACAATAGTGATATCAATGACTATGAATTATTTCATTGTTATAATCATAACTTACATTGATTGGTTAGTTTTAATTGTCGACATATAACAGCAGCATCATTGCTGTCCCATCCTTTGTCTGCATACACCCACGTAATGACTACCATTACATATTTCAACTGCTCCAGTATTATCGTTAGGACCATTCCCTAGTAGGACATCTTCCACAGAACAGAGTGGCTGTTGAACTAAATAGAATACAAAGGTTGACAGTACATAATGGTGTTATAAATCTTCCACATGGTATATTTACTAAATAGTTTAGTATTTTATGATTTAACATTTAATATAACATGTTTAAGCAATAATAATGAACTCCAACCAATACTAAGTTAGCTACCCACCCACATATACAATATGTAATACATCACTATTTTAGTGCCATTCCAAGCCATGACAAGTTAATCTACAAGACTTACAATGCGAACTGTATTATCTTATGACTCTTTCTCTGCAAGAACACTTCTTTGCTATTGACAGTTAAAATAGCTATCAGAGCTCAGAGAACAAGGGGAGAAACCGTTAGTAAACAACACTCAAATCATCATTAATTTTGTACTCACATGGTCATATTATTAATCTTAAGTAATTATTAATCTTACAATCTTAATTATCTTAATTAGTCTTTATTAATTATTAATCTTACTATTATTATAGGTTTTATTAATTTTTTAGAATATTTTATGTATATTTATTTTTGTTCTCTGTCGGTTTATCAGTTTTCATTATATAGAAGTGTCAACGAGCTCAGCAACTCAACAAAGTAATACCAGTCATATTTTAAAGAGTAATCTAACAGAATGTTACTTTTCACAGTACAAACATTATTACATCAAAGAGAACTCCTCATCTATCGGCATAAAAGAGACAGAGTTGCAACTTTTGTCATATTAGTCTGCTTCGCTTAAAGAAACTTGCTGATCATAACTGCGACACTAAAAAACTATAATTCATTAATTTTCAATCTTTTACAAATCATGGAAAACCAAGCCAGCCTCCAAGAAAACTCTGCCCATTGTCTATGAAGAGAGGTATGACCTTGTTAGTTTCTGGGTGTAGTCTTAGGCCATGGTGGAGCTGGGCACTAAGAAAAGCGAGGAGATGAACAAAGAACCAGATAGCAATAACATAATACAGAAAACAAGGACCAGGATACACTTTACGAAAGAACAACTACTCCATTTAGAGTCAGAATTTGATCAAAATAACTACCCAGATATATTTCAAAAAGGAAGACCTTGCTGCTAAGTTAAATGTCAAAGAAAAGAACGTACATGTAAGTCTAGATTGCATATATACTAAACTAAAGCATGGCAAATATATTTTTTGTTTTTCACACAGGATTGGTTCCAAAATATTTCAACAGGATTGGTTCTTTGCTGCAAAGAGGGCAGAGAGGGAATTGTGGGCTGTTTGGGCTGGGAATGTCGATCTCCAGACTTGAGCAATGTCTGTTGCTGTCTCGTAAGACTTTTGCTGCGAACTGTTGAAGGAGTTCAGGGTCATCCTCGGGAGGAGGCTGTCTAGGGAAGGATCATCCAAGCAGCCGGACCAGCGAAGTAAGAGCAAACGAAGTCATAGACGAGATGCTTTGTTACTTGGTTACGTGGAACTTGTTGCAATAGACCCTGGGAGTTTGAACTGCCGGTACAATAGCAATAGGCAAAGGCAGGCTACTAACGGAAAGTGAGTTGAGAGTTTGTCTCACAGCTCCTTGACTTACACTCAAACAAGTCAGTAGGCACAATGTTGAGAGAAGATCAGGGTCAGAAAATTTTACTCTGAGCTGAAGCCATCACAATTCGGGTCACCAATGTAGGCTGTGGGTTGATTGACTGAACTACTAATAGCCTGGACAGTCCCAGGTGAGAGCTTTATTTATAGCAAAGACAAATAATATATATTCATAGATGGTACAGGTGGTATGCACATTGAGCACGTGTATGCATGTGGTTAGCACTAGCAGGAAGTGAGCTGCTACAAACTGCTGCCACACATGGTCCTCTTGTTTCTGGCTCGAATACTAGCAGTTCTGGTAAAGGAAATCTCATTTTATTTACTCTACCACTAAACATTTATCTCAACCTCCATACATCCCATTGAAGTGTTTCACATCACAGCCACAAGAACTTTCCATTAACCACCACACCTACTGATCATTCCAGTATTACCTTCGTTTGATCAACTTTTCTATTAGCCAAACTACAGTTCACCTCCTATCGAAGATACACCCATTAACTAATTTTACCAATTAATAATGTTAGAATTCAAATTATTTTTTTTACTTATTATTGTGGATTACAAAGTTAAAAACACAACATGTTAAGACAATATATACAAATTTTGATTTTATTATATTTTATATTATACTATCTTCTCAGATTTTTGCATATATTAACACAACAATATCAAAATTTGAATTGGTCTTCCATTTCTCAGAAGCTTCATTCTTTGCTTCTGGAAAAAATTGATTCTTTACTTCACCCCAAACATGTCAAGTTGCTTCTGAAGCGAACATGATAAGATGCACTATGTTACCTGGTAAATGACCCAGGACTCCACTCACAGCTCCCCAAATGATACGTCCATCTTCTTGATAATTGTTGTACTGGTAACCACAACAAATCTACTACACCTTGAACTGAGAGAAAAGAGACAGAGAAGATGATAGACTTCATCATATTATTTTCTAATACATAATTGGGTGACATGATACAAGGGACCAACTCCTTGAAGTATGCATGGCAACTGATAAGTTTTAATATCCTGTAACCACTCTGTAACAACCTGATCCAGTAATTGGTTCAATCATAATATCCTGATTAAAGAACAAAATGAGTACTTCATCATTAGCTATTGTTAATATAGTAAATACAATAATGGCTACTAACTGACCCTTGTTTATATATGTAATAGCTTTCAATGTAATCTCAGAGTTATCCAAGCGACTTAATCCTAGGAGTATCCCTGATAGAGTGCCCTATCATGTGAAGATCACATGACATATGTTAAATTGATTATAAAACTAACCACTTGTTCAGAGTATAATCTCTTAGCTTCATAGTTTATGTGTATTAGGGTACATCAGGATAGAAGACAAATGATTTGATGAAAATAACTGCTGGAGTATTAACTTGATCTTTTTGTGACCTTTAGGTTCTAACAGTGACCTGATGTAATTGATTGATGTTCTCTGTTGATGAATTTGTTGCTCCTGTTGTTAGAAATTAATATTAAGATAATATGATGTGTATAACTTTACTTACCTTCTTGTTTGGAAGAGGATTGAGAGGATGGTATTAGTTGTTGAAAGAATTCATAAAGACAAAGTGTCCTATGACAGAAAGAGAGATTAGAGAGAATGATTACAGATAATGATTACAGCACATAACATTGTTAATTTATAATGATATTATAGTCATTGATTTATAGCATATAACATTTGATTTATATAAGTACATACATAGTTAATTTATATTGCTAGTGGATAAGGACTATGCTGACCAAATGAATCTCTCTAAAAGGGATACTCTGAATTAATAAAACTACATACAGTCACATTTAATCCAATGCTAACGTCAAGTTAGTACTATTAACTTCCATATTGAAGACACCTCTATAACTAGGACAGTTTCTAAAGATATAAACTGTCCACTATAGATATAATCCTTACTACTCATTGTATAGAATCTAGTATTGTTTTTTGGTATTACATGATGGTTTTGTAGTAATGAAGACCAATCTACAAACATTGACTTATATTATATATTAGTAGGCCTCAACTTTTGCAGTCCAGTATGACACTCAAAGGTGTCAATTTTTAAAATAAAATATTTCACTTTTTATGATTGTATGATGTACATAGTTGAGTAAAGTACTAAATATATTAAAATTCACACCATTGAACAGAAAATAACATTACCATATACAGGTACACATACATGTACAACATGTATTATGAGAGACAGATAATTGAATGAAATATATATATATATATATATATATATATATATATAAACCTTGTGGTATAGGAGATACCATATGAAAGTTAGTGTTATCTGCTGTCTCAGGTTGAGTTAACAAAGCTTTGAGAGAAAACTAATGAGAAAATGGACAATGATTTTTATTTCATAATTCAATAATCATATAGGAGAAGAGTTAATACTAACATGAGTTCATTATGTGTAAAACTACATTTGTTATATAATACTCTTATTTAATTTTGTCTTACTATGTAAATTGCTGGTATTGTTTAACTAAAAATGAACAAGAATAAAATTTTCCAAGTGGTACTCATTACATAAACTTAACTCAATCAAAAATGAAATTGCTTTAGTACTAACTGACCCTGGCATATGGTATTACTACTTAGTCTATATTAAATGTTTAATCGAAGAATAAACAATACTTTATAGCTACAGAGATCTAGTTGACTTACCATCACACAGACTAGGAGGCTCATCTAGTTGAATAGCCATCACAAGTACTTGTAAAAGCAAAACATCTCCCATTATCTTGACACATGGGACTTCTACAATTTGAAGGGCCACATATTACTCTTGGTACTTACTCTTACTACTGGTAAACAAGACAGCTATAGTTTATAATTTTATACATAGTGTGTTTAAACATACTACAATAGTGATATCAATGACTATGAATTATTTCATTGTTATAATCATAACTTACATTGATTGGTTTGTTTTAATTGTCGACATATAACAGCAGCATCATTGCTGTCCCATCCTTGTCTGCATACACCCACGTAATGACTATCATTACATATTTCAACTGCTCCAGTATTATCGTTAGGACCATTCACTAGTAGGACATCTCCCACAGAACAGAGTGGCTGTTGAACTAATAGAATACAAGGTTGACAGTAAACCATAATGGTGTTATAAATCTTCCACATGTATATTTACTAAATAGTTTAGTATTTTATGATTTAACATTTAATATAACATGTTAAAGTTATAATAATGAACTCCAACCAATTACTAAGTTAGCTACCCACCCCATATACATATACATATGTAATACATCACTATTTTAGTGCAATTCCAAGCCATGACAAGTTAATCTATAAGACTTACAAATGCGAACTGTATATATCTTATTGCTCTTTCTCTGCAAAGAACACTTCTTTGCTATTGACAGTTTAAAATAGCTATCAGAGCTCAAGAGAACAAGAGCAGAAGCCGTTAGTAAACAACACTCAAATCATCATTAATTTTGTAGTCACATGGTCATATTAGTAATCTTAATTGATTATTAATCTTACAATTTTAATTATATTAATTAATATTTATTAATTATTAATCTTACTATTATTATAGGTTTTATTAATTTTTTATAATATTTTATGTATATATTTATTTTTGTTCTTTGTCGGTTTATCAGTTTTCATTATATAGAAGTGTCAATGAGCTCAGCAAACTCAACAAAGTAATACCAGTCATATTTTAAAGAGTAATCTAACAGAATGTACATCAAAGAGAACTCCTCATCTATCGGCATAAAAGAGACCAGAGTTGCAAAATTTTGTCATATTAGTCTGCTTCGCTTAAAGAAGAAAGAAACCTGGTGATCATAACTGCGACACTAAAAAACTAGAATTCATTTCACAAATCATGGAAAACCAAGCCAGCCTCCAAGAAAACTCTGCCCAATTGTCTACGAAGAGAGGTATGACCTTATTAGTTTCTGGGGTGTAGTCTTAGGCCAAGGGTGGAGCTGGTCTCGTCCGTTATTTTTTCCACTTAATAATTTTGATGTTGCTTTATTAGGAGAGAAAAGAAAAGCTGAGGAGGAACCATATAGCGATGAATGGACAAAAAAGGGTCAGGATATCCTTTACAAAGGAACAGTTACTGACTTTAGAGTCACTGTTTTGTCTAAACAAATACCCTGATGCGTTTCAAAGAGAAGACATTGCTGATAAGTTAAATCTCAAAGAGAAGAACATAAGTGTAAGTCTAGTATATAAAAACTAAACTAAAGTGTAGCAAATATATATTTTTTATTTGTTTTCACACAGAACTGGTTCCAAAATAGACGTACGAAAAAAAAAAATTGCTGCCCAAGAAAGTCCACGTGTACCTCTTCCATATTCCAGTAGTGCTACCAGTTATTCCTCCTCAGCTCCAACTACAGCTCCATTAAATACCACACCAACTCTTCACCCTGTCTTACCTTCATGTAATCAATTTTTTCTCGGTATCAAACTATAGTTTGAGATCCTCTACAACAGATTGCTGTGGATACAACACATATCTCTATCCTCCACAACAATTACATCAACCAGCTCCAACAAACATAACATCTTCCTCTAACAGCTATTCACACTCAGCTCCGATCACAACCACTAGACCTCTGCCCATTACCACCACACCAACTCTTCGTACTGTTTTGCCTCCATTTAATCAATTATTCTCATGTCCAATCTACACTTTACCTCCCACTGGAGATACCACTAGAATACGATGATGAACCAAATAATATTAAATTGGAATCTACTATTTATTGTATTTAACTTTATTAATTTATTTACATATTAATAATGTTTACTTCAAATTATTTTTCGACTTACTTAATCTCTATTTACAAAGTTAAAAGCACAACAAGTTAAGACAATGTATACAACACAATATATTAATATTATTAATATTATTATTACATTATACTGTCTTCTCAGATTTTTGCATATATTAACACAACAATGATATAAACATTATTGATTGGTCTTCCATTTCTCAGAAGCTTCTTTCTTTGCTTCTAGAACAAATTGATTTGCTTCTGAAGCAAAGATGATACATGCACTATGTTACCTGGTAAATGATGCAGGACTCCACCCACACTCCTGTTACACCATACTCTTCATGATCAGTAGCAGCTGCTTGATACAAGTCTCCACTCACAGCTCCCCCAAACAATACGTCCATCTTCTTGATATTTTTGTACTAGTAACCACAACAAATCTACTACACCTTGAGCTGAGAGAAAAAAGAGAGAAGATGATAGAGTTCATCATATTACTTTCTCATACATAATTAGGTGACATGATACAAGGGACCAACTCCTTGAAGTATGCATGGCAACTGATAAGTTTTAATATCCTGTAACCACTCTGTAACAACCTGATCCAGTAATTGGTTCAATCATAATATCCTGAGGCAAAGAACAAAATGAGTACCTTCATCATTTAGCTATTGTTAATATTGTACATACAATATGGCTACTAACTGACCCTTCTTTATATGTAATAGCTTTCAATGTAATCTCAGAGTTATCCAAGTGACTTAATCCTAGGAGTATCCCTGATAGAGTGCCCTATCATGTGAAGATCACATGACATATGTTAAATTGATGTATAAAACTAACCACTTGTTCAGAGTATAATCTCTTAGCTTCATAGTCTATGTGTATTGGTACATCAGGATAGAGTAACTGACCATTTTTAATAAAAGGTTGTAGAAATGATGATTGTTCCTTGAAATGTTCATTTACTTGATGTAGTTGGTTTTGAACAGGTTGAAAACCATCACTACAGAGATAATTTTATTAATTACAAAAGCCTATAGGTTAGGTACTCATGTGGTGAGATGTTCTAGTTGTTAGTCTAGTTTATGTCAACCGACTTAAATAATTTTGACTGACAGGAGATTAGGATTGGCCTAAAAAGTTTGTTGTTTATCGAAGAGTGTATGACAGTCTCTCTGTTTACTTTGAACATCTAGTTATGTACAACTACTACATGCTGGCTTTGTAGGACATATTTTCTCTAAATAATATAATGTCATAGTTCAAGACTGACTGTCCCTTCAACCATCATAATTTTTATATGAACTATAGCTAGTAAAATATGCATCAATCAGCCCAACTTATAATTACAATCCAGGTACGAGTACTTATGCCTTTTCTGTATAATGTTAGTTGATGACTTTCCATAATTCTCCAACTAGTAATATGTGCATCAATGTGCTACTTATATATACAACCACACCTAGAACTAGCTGTATGTGACTAATTACACGTGGTTATATTACCCACTAGAACTCTACTTACATTCAATCACAGGTGATTTCAATCAAGTAGGGTTTTGAATAGTTGATGAAACAATATTTCAGATTCTCTATTGATGAAAGACGAGTTTGGTTAAGATTACAACAAGACAGGATCACTCAGAATGTACAATGACACACGTTAATCCAAGCAATTTTTCTTAAATAAATAAAAAAAAACTAGTTTTACACAAAATTTAAAGTGAAAGTCATCAATAGTCAATCATCAACAAATCTTTACAACGTGTATGTATAAAAGGTGAAGAGAGAGCTAACAATGTTTTAACAGTTGCCGAAGGTGAAACACCTTGAGCATGTAACAGTGACACAATATCAGTAGTACTAGTACCTAGTAAAGTATGGACTACATTATGTATTAGTAATACTTACCAGTAGGACTGTTATGATTTGAAGAGAGAGAAGACAATGAAGGAATGTCTTGTAGTAAGAGAGTTATTGCCAATAGTTCCAAGTCTCTTAAAGTACTAAGTGATAGCTGAGCACCATTATTAATATAATGGTAAAGAGAACTGGAAAGACCACCCCCTACATTATTTCAGAATAACAAAACCTATTAATATATGTTACCATAATCATTAAATGTTATGAGTTTCAATCATGAAGACCATTCTTCTATTAATAAAACCAGTTCCTATCTAATTTAATATTACTTAAAACAAATAGATACAAACACAATACTACAACTACTTATATAACAAACCTGTTTCATCTTTAGAAGATTGGTTTTCAAGCCAGTTATTTAATCTCATCATAACAGATTCCATGTATTCTGCTAATGTAATATTAGACTCCATTCTAGATACTGCTAACTGTGATAGAGCCCAACATAGTTTTAGCTTGCCATATTGACTGTATACCACTGTGTCCACTAAGGACAGATCCACTGCACATCTATCAATATAAAGATTAAAACAATTAATGGGTGTGTAATGATATTATTGAATCATTTCAACTTGTTAAATTCAGTCATCATAAAATTACATGAAATATGTTGAGTGACCTTGTGATCACAATAAAGAGTTTACGAAACAATTCCTAATTAAGATTATGGACTACTTCAATACTTTCAATAAAATACACAATTAATACTTTATCTCTTTACCATAAATTAACAATTGATATTAATATAATAGTAATAATAGTAGACAATAGGGGCCTCCTCAAATAGAAATTAAGACATATTAACTTACTTCTTCCATTTGTAGATATACATTTAATAATTCTAGTCTCTCTTCATTTATACAATCTAACAGAGCAGCACTGTATATCTAAACAATATAATAATAATAAATCAATGACTGATACATACTTGTTGTCCATGTTGACACAATATATCTATAAAACTGTCTAATCCAGGGATCATGTTGTAATGACTCGTTAGGAATCTCCACCTACAATAAAATATTAGTACTGGGTATGCTATTGAAATAACATTGTCTATTATAAAAAAAAAATTCAATATAGCATATATTTAAGCCAATCTATTAAGTTTGAGAGGCAATAAAAACAATAAGTACTGATGTACACTACAAGTATACATACCTTTCCCTTAATTCTCCTAACTGATATTTGATTTGGTGAAAGTACTGCTAATGATAGGATACTTTTTTGTCCCTGTAACATAAATTAGGACTCTCATCATAAATATGCTAATTAATAATTACTTCAGGGTCTGACTCATAACTTGAATATCCAGAATGTCTCTTGACATAAATTGTACCACACTTCATAAGACAACGTCTGTATAAGTCAAAGAGATCTGTAACATTTTATTCTACATTATAAAGTTTATGTCTCTATGGATTTTTAAATAGTAGTATAATATAAATGAATATTATTACAAACTAACTATAATATATTATTACTCTTCACTTACTTGACATTATCTTCTACTAATTGATATTTAACAGACCAATATCTTGGTCCTATTATTTAATCTACAATAAGATAACTTTAATAAACAATGAAAATAATAACACTGGAAATACACGCTATTTACTATCATATTCAAAGAAAAATCCATTTTTCACAAAAGAATTTCAGCAATATTATCTGATGTTACTATATATGTATCCTATTACAATTCCTTTAAACATGTTGCTATAGCAACGACTGATTAGGTTAATTTAGAAAGAATTTCAAAGCTTTGCAATTAACAACACTACAAGTTCATAACAGAGATCAAATACACTGTATCAGCTAAACACAATGTATGTGTGTATGACATTATTTACAGGTAGTACACATCCTTACCTCAGTCAGTTTATCCCAGTCTGGTAACAGACAAGGAGTAACACCCTGATTACTTGTCAAAACCATCATTCTAATTAACACAATAAAAATAATTTTCACAACTTGTACTACATCAGTAAGCAAGCAGTAACTTAGAGATCTCCTTAATAATGTGGCATAATAGGAAATGACACACAAAAAAATGATAATTCTAGTTCTTCCTTTGTTTAATATATACAAGTTTATTTTAAAATAATTAAAGAGGCATCAATTATTACTTAAAGAAAAATATTGATACATTTTGTTATATAATACTCTTTCTTCTTACTATGTAATTGCTGGTATTGTTTAACTAAAAATGAATAAGAATAAAATTTACCAAGTGGTACTCATTACAGTAAGTTAAACTCAATCAAAAATGAAATTGCTTTAGTACTAACTGACCTAGCATATGGTATTACTACTTAGTCTATATTAAATGTTTAATCCAAGAATGAAAAATACTTTATAGTTACAGAGATCTAGTTGACTTACCATCACACAGACTAGGAGGCTCATCTAGTTGAATAGCCATCACAAGTACTTGTAAAAGCAAAACATCTCCCATTATCTTGACACATGGGACTTCTACAATTTGAAGGGCACATATTACTCTTGGTACTTACTCTTACTACTGGTAAACAAGACAGCTATAGTTTACAATTTTATACATAGTGTCTTTAACATACTACAATAGTCCATATCATGACTATGAATTATTTCATTGTTATAATCATAACTTACATTGATTGGTTTGTTTTAATTGTCGACATATAACAGCAGCATCATTGCTGTCCCATCCTTGTCTGCATAACCCACGTAATGACTATCATTAAATATTTCAACTGCTCCAGTATTATCGTTAGATCATTCACTAGTCGGACATCTCCCACTGATTAGAGTGGCTGTTGAACTAATAGAATACAAAGGTTGACAGTAACCATAATGGCGTTATAAATCTTCCACATGGTATATTTACTAAATAGTTTAGTATTTTATGATTTAACATTTAATATAACATGTTAAAGTTATATAATGAACTCCAACAATTACTAAGTTAGCTACCCACCCACACATATAATATGTAATACATCACTATTTTAGTGCCATTCCAAGCCATGACAAGTTAATCTACAAGACTTACAAATGCGAACTGTATATATCTTATGACTCTTTCTCTGCAAAGAACACTTCTTTGCTATTGACAGTTTAAAATAGCTATCAGAGCTCAAGAGAACAAGGACAGAAGCCGTTAGTAAACAACACTCAAATCATCATTAATTTTGTACTCACATGGTCATATTATTAATCTTAATTAATTATTAATCTTACAATCTTAATTAATCTTATTAATTATTAATCTTACTATTATTATAGGTTTTATTAATTTTTTAGAATATTTTATGTATATTTATTTTGTTCTTTGTCGGTTTATCAGTTTTCATTATATAGAAGTGTCAACGAGCTCAGCAAAACTCAACAAAGTAATACCAGTCATATTTTAAAGAGTAATCTAACAGAATGTTACTTTTCACAGTACAAACATTATTACATCAAAGAGAACTCCTCATCTATCGGCATAAAAGAGACCAGAGTTGCAACTTTTGTCATATTAGTCTGCTTCGCTTAAAGAAGAAAGAAACCTTGGTGATCATAACTGCGACACTAAAAAACTATAATTCATTTCAATCTTTTACAAATCATGGAAAACAAAGCCAGCCTCCAAGAAAACTCTGCCCAATTGTCTATGAAGAGAGGTAAGACCTTGTTAGTTCTGGGTGTAGTCTTAGGCCAAGGGTGGAGCTGGGCACTTAATTTTGATGTTGCTTTATTTAGGACTGAAAAGAAAAGCCGAGGAGATGAACAAAGAACCAAATAGCGATAAACAGAAAACAAGGACCAGAGTACACTATACTAAAGACCAATTACTCCATTTAGAGTCAGAATTTGTCAAAATAACTACCCTAATATATTTCAAAAGAAGACCTTGCTGCTAAGTTAAATGTCAAAGAAAAGAACGTACATGTAAGTCTAGAGTACATATATATATATATATATACAACTAAACTAAAGCATGGCAAATATATTTCTTTTGTTTTCACACAGGATTGGTTCCAAAATAGACGTGCCAAGAAAAAGGAAAACTGCTGCCACACATGGTCCACATGTACCTCTTGTTTCTGGCTCGAATACTAGCAGTTCTGGTAAAGGAAATCTCAGTTTTATTTACACTACCACTGAACAATTATCTCAACCTCCATACATCCCATTGAAGTGTTTCACATCACAGCCAATTACAGCCACTACAGCTTTCCCATTACCACCACACCTACTGATCATCCAGTCTTACATTCGTTTGATCAACTTTTCTTATTAGCCAAATACTTACCTCCTATTGAAGATACAACCAATTAACTAATTTAACAATTAATAATGTTAGAATTCAATTATTTTTTTAACAACTTATGTATTATTGTTTTATATTCTATCTTCTCAGATTTTTTGCATATATTAACACAACAATATCAAAATTTTTAATTGGTCTTCCATTTCTCAGAAGCTTCTTTCTTTGCTTCTGGAACAAATTGATTCTTTACTTCACCCAACACTATGTTACCTGGAAAATGACCCAGGACTCCACTCACAGCTCCCTAAACGATACGTCCATCGATTCTTGATATTTTTGTACTGGTAGCCATAACAAATCTACTACACCTTGAACTGAGAGAAAGAGAGAGAGAAGATGATAGACTTCATCATATTACTTTCTCATGCATAATTAGGTGACATGATACAAGGGATCAACTCCTTGAAGTGTGCATGGCAAACTGATAAGTTTTAATATCCTGTAACCACTCTGTAACAACCTGATCCAGTAATTGGTTCAATCATAATATCCTGAGGCAAAGAACAAAATGAGTACCTTCATCATTAGCTATTGTTAATATTGTACATACAATAATGGCTACTAACTGACCTTCTTTATATGTAATAGTTTTCAATGTAGTCTCAGAGTTATCCAAGTGACTTAATCCTAGGAGTATCCCTGCTAGAGTGCCTATCATGTGAAGATCACATGACATATGTTAAATTGATGTATAAAACTAACCACTTGTTCAGAGTATAATCTCTTAGCTTCATAGTCTATGCGTATTGGTACATCAGGATAGAGTAACTGACCATTTTTAATAAAAGGTTGTAGAAATGATGATTGTTCCTTGAAATGTTCATTTACTTGATGTAGTTAGTTTTGAACAGGTTTTAAAACCATCACTACAGAGATAATTTTATTAATTACAAAGCCTATAGGGTTAGGATGCTCATGTGGTGAGATGTTCTAGTTGTTTACTCTAGTTTATGTCACCGACTTTAATAATTTTGACTGACAGGAGATTAGGATTGGCCTAAAAAGTTGTTGTTTATCGAAGAGTGTATGACAGTCTCTCTGTTTACTTTGAACATCTAGTTATGTACAACTACTACATGCTGGCTTTGTAGGACATATTTTCTCTAAAATAATATAATGTCATAGTTCAAGACTGACTTTCCATCATAATTCTATGCACTATAGCTAGTAAAATATGCATCAATCAGCCCAAACTTATAATTACAATCCAGGTACGACTATTTACACCTCTTCTGTCATTTTTCTGATGACTTAATTCTCAACAAATATGTGGAATGTGCTACTTCATATTACCACACCTAGAAACTAGCCATGTACTTACACATGGTTATAGCCCCACCCACTCTTGTTCAATCAATCACAGGTACAAGTATATTTGTTTGGGTTTGAATAATCGATGAAACAATATTTCAGATTCTCTATTGATGAAAGACGAGTTTGGTTAAGATTTACAACAGACAGGATCACTCAGAATTTACAATGACTCACGTTAATCCAAGCAATTTTTCTTAAATAAAATAAATATTTAACTAGTTTTACACAAAATTTAAAGTGAAAGTCATCAATAGTCAATCATTAACAAATCTTTACAACGTGTATTGTATAAAAGGTGAAGAGAGAGCTAACAATGTTTTAACAGTTGCCGAAGGTGAAACACCTTGAGCATGTAACAGTGACACAATATCAGTAGTACTAGTACCTAGTAAAGTATGGACTACATTATGTATTAGTAATACTTACCAGTAGGACTGTTATGATTTGAAGAGAGAGAAGACAATGAAGGAATGTCTTGTAGTAAGAGAGTTATTGCCAACAGTTCCAAGTCTCTTAAAGTACTAAGTGATAGCTGAGCACCATTATTAATATAATGGTAAAGAGAACTGGAAAGACCACCTCCTACATTATTTCAGAATAACAAAACCTATTAATATATGTTTATCATAATATTAAATCTTATGAGTTTCAATCATGAAGACCATTCTTCTATTAATAAAACCAGTTCCTATCTAATTTAATATTACTTTAAAAACAAATACATACAAACACAATACTAACTACTACTTATATAACAAACCTGTTTCATCTTTAGAAGATTTATTTTCAAGCCAGTTATTTAATCTCATCATAACAGATTCCATGTATTCTGCTAATGTAATATTAGACTCCATTCTAGATACTGCTAACTGTGACAGAGCCCAACATAGTTTAGCTTGCCATATTGACTGTATACCACTGTGTCCACTAAGGACAGATCCACTGCACATCTATCAATATAAAGATTAAAACAATTAATGGGTGTGTAATGATATTATTGAATCATTTCAACTTGTTAAATTCAGTCATCATAAAAATACATGAAATATGTTGAGTGACCTTGTGATCACAATTAAAGAATTTACGAAACAATTCCTAATTAGGATTGTGGACTACTTCAATACTTTCAATAAAATACACATTAATACTTATCTCTTTTACCATAAATTAACAATTAATATTAATATAATAGTAATAATAGTAGACAATAGGGGCCTACTCAAATAGAAATTAAGGACATTTAACTTACTTCTCCATTTGTAGATATACATTTAATAATTCTAGTTTCTCTTCATTTATACAATCTAACAGAGCAGCACTATATATCTAAACAATATAATAATAATAAATCAATGACTGATACATACTTGTTGTCCATGTTGACACAAATATCTATAAAACTGTCTAATCCAGGGATCATGTTGTAATGACTCGTTAGGAATCTCCACCTACAATAAAATATTAGTACTGGTATACTATTGAAATAACATTGTCTATTATCAAAAATTCAATACAGCATAATAGCCAATCTATTATTAAGTTAGAGAGGCAATAAAAACAATAAGTACTGATTACCTTTCCCTAATTCCTCCTAACTGATATTGATTTGGTGAGAGTACTGCTAATGATAGGATACTTTTTTGGCCCTGTAACATAAATTAGGACTCTCATTATAAATATGCTAATTAATAATTACTTCAGGGTCTGACTCATAACTTGAATATCCAGAATGTCTCTTGACATATATTGTACCACCACTTCATAAGACAACGTCTGTATAAGTCAAGAGATCTGTAACATTTATTCTACATTATAAAGTTTATGTCTCTATGGATTTTTAAATAGTAGTATATATAATGAATATTATTACAAACTAACTATGATATATAATTACTCTTCACTTACTTGACATTATCTTCTACTAATTGATATTTAACAGACCAATATCTTGGTCCTATTATTTTAATCTACAATAAGATAACTTTAATAAACAATGAAAATAATAACACTGGAAATACACGCTATTTACTATCATATTCAAAGAAATATCCATTTTTCACAAAAGAATTTCAGCAATATTATCTGATGTTACTATATTTGTATCCTATTACAATTCCTTTAAAACATGTTGCTATAGCAACGACTGATTAGGTTAATTTAGAAAGAATTTCAAAGCTTTGCAATTAACAACACTACAAGTTCATAAACAGAGATCAAATACACTGAACACAATGTATGTGTGTATGACATTACTTTACAGGTAGTACACATCCTTACCTCAGTCAGTTTATCCCAGTCTGGTAACAGACAAGGAGTAATACCTCAATTACTTTGTCAAAAACATCATTCTAATTAAAACAATAAAAAATAATTTCCACAACTTGTACTACATCAGTAAGCAAGCAGTAACTTAGAGATCTCCTTAATAATGTGGCATAATAGGAAATGACACACAAAACAATGATAAATTCTAGTTCTTCCTTTGTTTAATACATATAAGTTTACTATTGAAACAAGAAAACAATAAATCAGATAGTAGAAAGTCAAAAAATTATAGAATATTGAAGAACTGAGACAGAATAGAATAACTTATTCAAAGATGAGAGCAGACAAGTAATTTCCACAAAGAAAAAGTTAAGGAATGAACTGAGAGACAGTTTAACTTACCAAAACTGATTAAAAAGACACAGCAAGAGATTAGAAAATAACAGATTAAGACAAGTCCATTAGACAAGACAACTTAGAAAGTAAACTGAACAAAAGTTAAAAAAGGAGAAAGGACAAACTAAGAATAAAATGATAGACTCTTGAACAAGACATTCTCGTAAACATATTCTGCATTTATTAACTATCCCTCCTCAACAATGAATATCTATTGTGCATACTACAATGTTTTTATAAATCATACTTGATGACAATGCAGTCGAACTGCACAGAACAGGACTGACTAGTATCCCATTCCGTGTAACCAGTACACGAGGCTCTACTGCTAATACATAAAGATGTCTTAATGCCTGCAGGTGATACCTATAGAAATAATAAAGTGTACATGATGACTTGATGAGGTAAGTTTATAGAAAGACCAGACTACAGAAGTCTGATACTTCTTAAAACAGTATAAATGAACAACTACAACGTAAAAATAATTAATTTTTTAATAAAGTTTTGTCATCAGCCCCCAGAGGGGCCAACAAAAAAATTAGTATAGACTCATCATTTGTCCTCCCCCACGGAAATCTTTAGTAAAAGGCGAAGATTTATGCGATCTGAGGGAAGACCAGAGTTAACTAGATGATGCTTGGTCTCTGTTTATATAGTAAACACTCTACCAAATACTTGTGGGTTCAGTTATAATAACAATATTCATATTAAATGCGTGTAAATTGATCAAATTCACACTGAAAACCACAAGACAATAATGTACATTTAAGTACAATTGTACTGAATACAATAATAACAAATTCATTTTAGGTGTGGCTTATAAATTAAAAAGGCATACTTATGTGACCTGTATACATGATTATAAATAAACTCCACCCCAAACCTTCCTAGACCCAAAGCATAGACATAAATACACTAATAGTATTATACATTATGGTTCTACTTATCCGGTTACATAATGTACTACACAATAATAGCAACTAAAGTGAGCTTAATACAAGGTTCTACTTGCCTGGTTACATAATTAATACACATAATGCCAACTAAGGCTGAGCTTAATACATTATGTTTACTTATCCTGGTTACATAATGTACTACACAATAATAGCAACTAAAGCTGAGCTTAATACATTATGGTTCTACTTATCTGGTTACATAATGTACTACACAATAATAGCAACTAAAGCTGAGCTTAATACATTATGGTTCTACTTATCCTGGTTACATAATGTACTACACTTATACATATGGTTCACTTATCCTGGTTCCATAAGCTACACAATAATAGCAACTAAGCTAGCTTATACATATTATCTAAAACAATACCTATTGTCAGTACTGGAGATAGGATAGTGAGGATATAATGAACACAATAAAGCAGCTATAGCAGTATTGCTACGACAAAGACAATATCTAGAGAATGTAAAGATCAATCCAACATTTCAACTAAGACTCAATATTTAGTTATTTTAACTAACATGATCATTTTAGGCTAAGATTAAAGAGACTCTTACCTTCCTCCTCCAGAAAAGAAGTCCCAAAGCATGTGGGTAGCCATGTGACAACCATAGTTCACTTCAGCTTGTCCTACTCTTGTATGATGACGACGAACTAACCTCAGTATGTCTAGATCACCACTCCCACTCATGACCTAGAATAACAGGAACAATAATATGGACTGAATCTAAATGTATAAGATATTATTATTATAAATTGTGTCTTAGTGTCAGAACAACACAAATATCCTATAGATGTAATACTACCATTGCTAGAGATATCAGAACATTTTGTATACATGTCTCTAAACATGTTTTGCCAGCCTATTAAGAGGTCTTATGAATGATTTCATTAACTTGTATTATAAATGTACCGTTCAGCAGAACTAGATTGTAATCGTGAGAACAATTGACGATAATTAGTCATCTAGACAAGTAATATAGAACATAATAATAATAGTGATAAAATTACCAGACAATTCTTGACATCTTGTTGACATGTACCACAAAACGAAAACCAAGAGCTAAAACAACATCCTGTTATAATATATATAAATGCTTGACTGTGTGTTTGTGTGTGTGTGAGAGAGAGAGAGAGCATTTAATGCTAGGATTCTTCCTTAAATTACCTCATAGTTTGAACATCAATATAATCAGATGTAGTACACCCTTTCGTTTCCTCTCCATAAAAGCCATCCTGTTGTACTATCTACAGAACACATGATACAACACACAATATTATAACATATACTGTTGACTGACTACCTGAGGAATACAACTATTAATCCAGTCTTGAGTTGGCTGAACACTATCCCAAAGAATCAACCCACTACATAGAGTCTAATACATAGATAAAATACTTAAGTATAGAAGTATTATCACTTTATCAGATATATTAATATAGTGTATGGATATATTAAAAGTTACTCAATGTGTGGTCAAATTAATTTTTCTTCAATTTCTACGTACTCTTAACATAAGGTAGTCAGGTCGTACACAATCCAATTGATATGATGTAGTGGGTGGAGCTAAATGAGCTGCTATTTGATGATCATTGGTCTTTAGAAATATAAGTCCAAGTGCTAAAATGGCTCCTGAAGCAGTCACATGAGTATTAACTTGATCAGATTCCTAATACAATAACAAACAATAAACTAAGGGTGTGTTCTATGGCTACCCATCCATCTATCCATCAATCCATCCATCCATCCATCATCTTTACCAATACAAGATAACTAGAAATTGGATTGTCCTGATGAATGACCTAATGAACTATTATAACTGTAGTAATACTATCATATATAGTATTGGTAGTAATACTATCATATATAGTACATATAGTAGTAATACTCACATCCTTTTTACGTCCACCGTTCATATATATACATAGTTGATCAACTAAATTTAGACCACTCAAACTAACGTTTTCATTACCTGCCTAGAGAGAGAAGGAGAGAGACAGAGAGAGAGGAGGAGAGGAGAAGAGAGAGAGAGAGGGAGATGAGAGAGAGAGACAGAGAGAGAGAGGAGAGCTGACATAGCAGCTCAATAGTACTTACACCCAGACCAATCATTCCCAGTGACAGACCAGCTACAAGAGAATATGATTCCCTATCCTGAGCAAACTCAAGCTCAGGGCCAGGACTGTGACCTAGTAGAAAGGCATGAGCCCAGTAAGCCAATGTTATAATACCAATAACTTACCTATTTCTTTCAACATAGTCTCTACCATATAACGATGACAGGACCCCATGTATAGCAGTCCCAGGACCCATCATGGCTGCAGTCTGCATGAGAATGGAAATCTCAAGATCAGCTGCTCCAGGAGGAAGGAGAGGAGGAAAGAAAATGGAAAACAGACTAGCAATGGAGAGGTTCATAGAGCCACAACTAGAATGAGACACAAATACATTCAGAAATCAGACTATGACATCTAAATTCATGGTATAATTATTATCAAAGCTGATTGTAAAGCTTCTGTCAAAGTGTCAGATATTGAATACCGTCTATTATGAGTATTTTGGGAGCTCAAAGGTTAGCACAAAACTACAAATATGTCTCCTGAATGTACACACTTCATTCCTTCTTATATAGTGTCACTAACCTAGCTGCTGATATACCCAGTAGAAGAGCTATGACAGTTAACTCATGTTTGTTTTGTAAGTATTCAAAGGTATTGAATGCTGTGAGACTTGTCAAGTGACCATTGAGACCAAGAGCCATTAGAAACCAGCATACTCATTGCTACCTTGATTTTCAGATGGTTGATTGAAGACAATCCAGGTTGAATCCAGCTAAAATATTGAGAAGTGACTTAATAGTAGAGTCACATAAAGAGTAGATAATCATTTTCTACACATTTTATTTAAATGCCATCCTAAATTTAAGGAGGTTATATAGAAATTGTATATGTTTTACTGAGTAATTAAGCTTCATTTAATTTGTCTGTAGGTAGACACTTCATTTTAAACATAGAATATGGAATAAAACTATAAGTGATGATTATGCATTATGCTTAAGAATGATGGTATGCTCAGCACATGATATGTATCTGTGTATTGATAATTATTAAATAGGTCCCAAAGCCAATATTAAACTGTTTTATTTACAAATGCATACTTTTGAGATCCCAGGAGCTATTTTTAACCCTGCAGCCACTCCATTATGAAAGTCTGGCCAATCTGTCATATTTTTTAATCTACTGTCAGTTTGGTCTAATTTAATAGTTGAGTTCCTAAAAAAAACACTGATGCCATCAATTCTCATTAATGGAGCTCATTAAACAATATGATTAAAGGACTAAAATATTATTACCTGGGTGGAGCTCGGCCTGTAAGATTTAATTGAGGAATATTAAGAGGGGCTGTGGGCATAGGATGGACTGTTGCCATGGTGAACATGCCTCTACAATAAATCAATAGTCATCATACTATATTACTACACTAACCTTCCTATTGGCAGAGACATAGTTCTCTGACAAAGTGTAAGAAGATGACTCTCTTGTTGTTCCAGGAACTCGTGGTCACTATATAAAAAAATCATTCATTATGGCAACAAAAGATAACTGTTTGTGTGGACTTCATATAAGTAAGTACATAGGCTATGAAAAAGTATTCTTTAATAAGCATCTTGTCTACATTTGTAACTGCCATGTGGTTCTACTAACCTGACTTCTGGTCTCTGCTCTAGTGCTACTCTCACTGGCTTGGATGAACAAAGTAACCTTCTCACTTCATTTACACGAAGATCACGTGGAAATCTTAACTTCAGTATCTACAGTTATTACATTACTATAACAAAGATGACAGTACTCATTGACGTAACCTCTTCATCAAAGTTCATTCCATCATCTTTCTCCACAGATTGCTTTTAAGGTAGTAGAATTATTAACACTATTACAACTACACACAAAATATACCTCTAGTTTAAGAGTGAACTCACTCTTCTGATAATACAATGTATAACCTATATCATCACGACCTATAACAGGAATATTGGATGATCAATTTGTCCTATTATTGCTGGAATAAGTTAGAACTAAAATTTAGTGACAAGTCAAATACAAGCAAAACAAAATCTAATATCAAGCAATATTAGATAGTAATGAGAGGATTATTGTACTGAAACCATTTACATTGAAATTATGATCTCTATTCAAAATGATGGTAAATTTTTCTTAGACAATATTAGGTCATCTTGTTTATAATCTTCATAGTTGTCCTTGTCGTGTGATATTGAAATAAGACATTACGTATCTCATTATACAATGTGCATAGGAACATGTACATGTAGAATTATAATACAAATTACATGTACAATTGTCAGTGGTGGAGAACTAGGGGGACAGGGGGGCTGGAGCCATGCTTTTGAAAGTGGGGGGGGTCTCTGCCCCTTACTGTTTGAATTTTGACTGTGTGATATACAAGTATGCATGACGAATTGCACTCCTCACTTTGGTAATTTTTAGTTAATTTTTTTAAATAAGATTTTCATTTACATCTATCTGATTCTTCACTAAGCACTTGGCCCCACCCACTTTTCAGTAACTGTCTCCACCCCTGATTGTGCAATATATAACATAGTATAACAATAAGTGTGTTATGTCTATTATACAAATGATAAATGTACACAATGTTTAACTGACCTATTAATTGATAAGTGTCAGAGGACCACTTAGATGATGGGTGGATGAGTCGACAATAAATACAATAAACCATATCAGCAGAGCCACACCCCCAGGAAAAGACCCAACTTGTGTACGCTAAACTCTATAACACAATGTATACATTGACATATGTACCAACTAACCTTGTGTTAGATAGTCACTATTTTCTCTAAATATAATTCATTGCCATCTTCACTGCTGAACAGAAGAGAGTTAAATATTGTAATATAAAATCACATATACTGTAGATTTAGAAATGCTATTAATTTTATTATATATATAAATTGTATTATTGTATGTGCTGCTGAATAGAAATTACAAAAATCCTTACATTTCCATGTCAGAGGACTGTCTGTTTAAAGATATATTACTAGTGAACTGCCATTGTGGAGGTTCAATTAACTGCCAATATTTAGCTAAGAGACTATATAGCTATTATAGAGAGAGTAAGAGAGAGAGAGAGAGAGAGAGAGTGTGTGTGCATGTGTGAAAGAGAAAGAGAGAGAGAGAGAGAGTTAGAGAGAGAATACAAAACAATCATAATAGCATACATACTTTCATAACTTGCTCACTTCTTTTAACACACACCACTTAAAACTGGAAAGGGTTGCACCTGTTAAAGTGTATATGATAATATCATAATATTGATATAGTCATTTGCTAATTTGATTTAAATTGAGTGATTCATATTGGACACTATGATAAAGTGTGCATATCATTTCCAGTACTTGTTGTCTGGAAACCAGATCAATATAATTTGTTTTTTACTATACATCTTATTATAGTCTACACCCATTGTAGCATAAATGTGAGTCTTTATATAACTACATAGAATAGTTTTGCTATATTTTTTTTTCTGTTATATTTTGTACTGTAGAATAAATTTGATTAAATTTGTATCTATTGGGATTAATTCTTTATTTATTTTGTTGTCTAAATAAAGTTAATACTATATTAATTTATGTATTGTATCTTATAATAGACAAACTTCCTACCTCATATCAAGTAATCAACAATGTAAGTTTCAAACAAAAGTATAGAGATCCATTGATAATGTAATCATTTAAACTTGCTATAAATTCATTCTAACTTTGTATTCTCAAATAGACATTTCTAATGTAACCATTGTGACTCTAATTGACCACGGACTACACCTTCATCTTTATTGTATTATAAATACATGGATATTGGATTATTAGAATGAGTCTGTCGCATATATTTGTACACTTTAATGACTTCATTAATAAACCAAAGAAGTGTGACTCATAACAAAGTAATAACATTGAATATTAGTGCTAATATTAAGGTTTTTGAATAAAATAATCAATCTACATTGAATTTGAGGTTTTTACCCTTCAAGTGTTCTATAATAATTAATACACATATATATGTACTCATATTATATACCTCTCGTCCTTGTAGTAATGCATACAGACATTGATAGATTCAGGAGGTGTAGGTAAGTCATATACAGGTTTATCTTCAACCATATTGTGGTGACTCTCTCTATAGATTGGGTCTGAATAGGAGATGAAAAGGATTGAAAGAGAGTGGGTATGTCCCTGCAATAATAATCTACATAGTTTGTCATCCTAAATGACTAGAAAACACCAAAAATTTAACACATAGTTAATTCAATAATATTATGAGACAAATAGTAATGTTGGAACTTGGAAGCCATAATTGGTGTTGTTGTTTTGATCAATAAATGAGGTTAGCAATCCTTACATTCATGGTACATCTGTCATTTGACATTATGTGGTAATCCTTAATAACATTAGTAGTACATTGTGTCATTTTACATAATGCTGTTAATACAGGTAACAATCCTTACATTCATGGTACATCTATTATTATGTTAACTACAAAAGCAGTATATGAGAAGCTTAAAAATTGACAGACCCTAAAAACAACTAGCTAATTTCTACAATCATGAAATATTACAATGCTATATTTACCGTGTTAATGTACAGAGTAGAGAGGCAGTTGTGCAAGTACTGATGAAGATGAACGTCTAACTTCAACTCCTGTAATATAATGAAATATATACTATAGTACTGGCATATTTTCAATTGATCAGATTAGAAAAAAAAATTATATACAATTTCTATAAGATATGTCAATACATTTTATATAGCAAGAAACACACAGCACCATTAATTATACATTCTAATAATAAGAAAATATTTTTTTAATATGTATAATTAAAAGTAATATGGTATCTTACCTCGTATACCAAATGAAGAGCTGACGTAACGCAAACAATGTGCTGTTCCAATGACACAGTGTGGGTGGAGTCAACCACACCCCCTTGATTACTCGCATAACTAGTAATATCTTCTTTTTCAGTTAACAATTTAAAACAGGATCTCGAGATAGCAATGAATCCTCCGAGTAGACCTGCAATACCATTGACCAAGGATCACTTCCACTTGATACGTCCTGTAATTGTATGTTTAATAAAAGATAAAACCAAAAACAATTGACAAAAATATATGTCACTTACCATTTTCTTAGTAGATAAAGGGATGGTCTCATTCTGAGACAGGCATAAAGCCAATTCTCAAACCTATTCCATGAAGTCTCGATTTGAAAATTGGAGCAAAAAGAGTAGCCACAGTAAGCCACCATGAATTCAGTACAAGTTTGTGTGGGCAGAACAGAACAGAGAGCTTGTAAACATAAAAGAAACTAACAGAAAGAGAGAACACATTATTAATGTAAAATACATTATATAATTTACACATTACATTTATTTAAAACAATACATTATTATACAACACTAATTATGATGAAATATAGTATAGTTACAACTGTTCCTAATAACTGACCCCACTGGATGAGTTGGAGACTGAGGAATGGAACATCTAAATGATAGTCCAGTCTTGGTTACCTAATATGAAGGTCACAGGTGGAAAAATAACATTATGGAATACATACCACAGTGAACTCTGACCCATAGCATCTCTTAGAACATGTATAGCCTCACATCCATTTGTGTGATCTGGACTCTGAGACCCATACTCGAGTATAGAAATGAGGCATTCACATCAATGACCTAAAGTAGTACTAATAGTATAATGACATAATATCGGGCTATAGTTACTTTTCTATCACCAGAATAGAGAACAATATCTCCGTTAACAGTTTAATATTAACATCATTTTAAGAGCACTAAGATTCACTACTTGATAGACATTGTGTACAGTAGTAATAGGACCAACATCAATAGTGTCACCTTGACTGTGTGTGTGAGAGAGGTGTAGATCCGACAATGCACACACACACATACAGACAGTTATACCTTGAGAGAGATAGTAGCCAGAGTTGATTTGATGTTGATAAATGAAAACATAGGTAATTTGTACCAGTCAGGTCACAAGTCACAAATGTATTAGAGCTACAGTGATACCTAATGATACAACATATATAATATAACTAACATACAGCAATAATTATTACAAGTTATTACTAGTTCATGAGAAAATAATACTTATATAATAACACGAAAACATTACATCATTCTAGGCCAGCTTCTAGTTTAAACTGCAGTCGTACTTATCTAGTGTTAATTTAATCTTTATAAGCAAATAAAGGACAATTTATATATATTACAGAGAGATGATGTATACCCAACTTTGTGCTAACATTATATTTTGGTCTGGAAGTTCTGCCCATATTTTGGTGAGACAGATTTGAGGCAAAAGAGAGTCAACATGTTTCATTAAGTAGATCTTCATTATAAAATGTAGACCCATGAGCGAGAGTTCATAGTTTGAGAATATGGAGAAACCTGGCATAATGAAGTCGAGGAGAGAGGGATTTGGCTCGCACAGGATTCTAAGAATCAGTAAGACAAAGAAAGATCTGACATTGTTTATATCACTAGTTATTACTGTTACCTTAGATACTTGTTGTCCGCTTTGTGGCGTAACATAACGATTTTATATAAGGTGATCTCCCACTAGCTATTCTGCTAATAGCATCACTACTTCCGCTAGCTCCTCCATCTCCTCCAAGACTCCGTCTGCTTTTATATTGAGGAGTACCAGTGAAACAATAAGGAGAGCCTCGTTGTTGAAGACGTTGTATTGGAAGAGGTTTGAGAGAATCCAACAATGGAGACTGAAGAGTGTTATGTTTTTTAACAGTACTTTCTGTTTAGAATTAAACAAAAGAAATACAATATACTAAATTGATATTTTGTATAATATGTACATTTAAATACTAGTGCATAATAGTTCATAATTACCAGTTGATGTGGGAACAGGTGGTTGGACTTGTAACGAAAATTTAATAGGTGTGAGAGGGCTATAATGAGAGTAACGAGCAGGGGCAGAGCTACTGAGAGGGGTTGGTGTTACATGTGAAACAAATCCAATTCTCCTAGGGTCTGGTGTTGAGACAGGAGAAGGAATATCCTGTAAAAATATACATTATATAACAGGTAATTTTAAATGTATCATGTTAATATCAGAACTAAATTATTTGTTAGTAAATGTCAAGTCAGGCAGTAATATATACAAGCATACTTTATATCTCACACACACACACACACACACACACACACACACACACACACAACACACCACACACACACACACACACACACACACACACACACACACACCACACACACAACACAGCTGTTATCCTGATTAATGCTGTTAAAACTAACTTCAGTAGTAGCTTCATTAATGGACCATAATGTGTGAATATGATCTCCTTTATCATATATAACAGCTAGTGGAGGGGTGTGGTCAGAACATACTGCTACAATCTTGAGTTGAGGGACTGGTTATGTAGCCCAATGAACTCATAGAAGTGTCTGGAAAATAGACAAAAAATCCATCCATTTATGAACAATTTACATCCATCCGCCAAGTACCTTTCAAAAAGGAGACTAGTTTTCTATAAGTAACAGGACGCAGATCATCCAGAGGATGGGTAAGTGTAAACAGGACAGGTAGATGGTCATCAGTCTGGCTTTCCACATGTCTTTCATTAGTATAACCACCTTTTGAGAGACCAGATGTGTTTAACCTATCAAGGACATAAACACATTGATCACATTAACTATTTAATTTACCATAAATGGAAGGGGCACATAATAAAATGCCCCACTTTCCATGAAGAGAGAGAGAAGCCCTTGTTCTCTAATACATATACATCTTGTATATTCTTTATCTTTCTTCTTATTTATTAGACTGTCTCCACTTTCAGCATTCTTCTCTGAGTCTTTATCTTCAAACATACACCATAATGTTTGCAAAAATCTTGTCTTCAACTGTATACACTTTTTGAAGTGTGTGTGCATCAGGGCGGAGTCCCCTCGATACCACTTGAGTGAAGACCCTGTCACACATAAACTGTATCAAGAGGAATATCAAAATTGATTCCTGAATTTAAATAACATTATTAGCACATTCGATTATCACAAATAATTTATGTAATACAAGAAAGAAAGAAATCTGTAGACTTTATCAAATAGTGTATGTATCTAGAGAGCCAGAGATCAAATCATTACTTTTTATTAAAAGGTTCCCTTAAATTTCATACCTACCATTTAAAAATACTTTCCAAATTTAAATAGAACTCTAATTTTAGCAGACACCTATAACGTAGAAAATCTAAGAGTGACAAAAAATTGAGAGGCCAGCTAAGGAATATTGCTAATCTTTACTTTTCCTACACTCACTAATTTATTTTTAGATGCTTCAAGCTTATAAAGGTAGCGTTTTAAAACAATTTAACTTTTTTTAAAACACCATTTTATCAATCATTAGTTAGTAGATGTACCAGTAACTAGAATGAGTAGAAAATTATCTTAATTGATGTCCTGATAATTATTTTAATATATCCATGTACCAGTGCCAATTTTTTAGTGAAATTACAATAAAATTAAACCTTATATCATAACCTTTAATCTAAAGTACTAATTTTCAATTAATTATAGCACTCTGAGCAGCTACCAAAACACTACATTTAGTAAATAACATTGAGTTATATGTACTTACATGATCATAGCCTTGTCCATCAGGGCTTTGTGATACAAACCAGTGATCCTGTATATTGAACACAATGATAAAGCTATTATATGGACTAAAACTCCATCCTACTTTACTGATATTTCATACACACATAGCAGGAAACTTATAGCATCATCTGGTAGAAGTGATTCCATTTATTTAGTTAGTACAGTGAGTTTTTAAATTCCAGCCACTCACTTCAAAGTTATGGCATTTGTGGAAACCTAAGCTTACATTCACATCACTCTAGTGTGTATAAGAGTAGGCTCATACTTCACTAAGTATTCATCACATAGTCAATTTATTCTTTATTAAAATTATGACATTGAACATATACATTTTAGGCATAACATATTCTACCTGATGTTCTTTACTACCACAAAGAGATGGCTCAGTTTCTCTCGATGGAAACCACTGGTATAAAACTTGAAGAGAAAACCATCTTCACAGGCACAGCTCAACGCAATGTTCGCCACATGTCAATAATGTAGTAGGCGGGGCAAATCCGCAGATTGTAAGCTATAATAGTAAACTGAATTGAGCTTTCAAGTTCTGGAGTTCCAAAAGTATGAGTAATTCGAAGAACTTTCCACTAGATTTATCAATATCAGCCAGACCTTGACCTTATTACATTAGTAAGTTGGTGCCCTAACCACCAGTCCTCTAGCGCTCTAGCATTAGTATTTCCTTCTCGTATACTAACATTTTGGAAGCAACCAAATACAAAATGTCTCTGTAGGATGTTTGTGGATTGTCGAGGATGTTGCTATAATCTCTTATTAACATATGAATATGTAACACAAGTATGACTCTGTATATGGTACTGTATATTAGCAGGTTGTTGAGTATATTTACTGAGTTTTAGAAAAGATAGATTTACTAGAGATGTCTTATGTATAGACTTGTGATGCACTAAAACTAGCTATATACAAGTACTACTAGGAAAACGCCATCAGTTTTGATACTTATACACTTAATGAATGACTTGACTTATCTACAGTTATATTCTCTTTTTTTAACATAGGCATGGACATTGATGACATTTGATAATTATAAGATGCATGAAGCTAGGAATTCAATTGTATACCTTAAGGTAACTTGGGTACTATAGTTCGGGTAATTTGTTAAATTAAATACCAGTTAAAATTAATTAATATAAATAATTGTTATGAATATTTTTGTCTTTCACAGTGAGTAAAAACACTAAAAGATCACTGCATTAAAAGGAGAACAACACAATTTTCAACTCTCTCTTAACTAGACATGCACATGCACTCAATAAGTGAGGTGATTCAGTCTCTATTACCAGTACTCCTGATTTTCTACTACACTTGGTAATTATAATACGCATTGATGTCATATGAAAAGTAATGATCAACACTAAATCTGATTCTACTCATGCACTACTGCCAGTTAAATGTTCTCCTATTGGATGTACCTTTCTTTTTTCTCCACTGAGATATGCATGGTACCGGTGATCTTTAAAATAACACCTCAAATAAATCATTTTATGTTGTCTGCTACACATATTTCAGTCACTATTATCAGTGACAAAAAAGATATTATAAATATATTAAAACAATTTTATAAGTTAAATCATGTATTTTATATTGTACAGCCAAAACTTTATAACTACTAAAAAACATTTATAAACTCAGCATTCTGAGCAATACCACTACTGGCTCGTCCACCCACAATTATCAATTGATTTCTTGGTAATGACACGATAAAACATTGACTACGACCAACATGTATTGTGTTATCCATTTTTCTCCATTTCCTCTGGCTATGATTGTAAATATATATATCAGACACAATGGTATTTGTATGTGGCATACAGCCACCTATTTGAAAATAGTAGTCCACTTTTAGACACGATTCCACTTTGTTCAGTGGGCAAGTCAGGAACTAGTGTCAACCCAATCTGACTTGATGGCTGGCTTTCTGTTAAATCCTTCATCGAACACGAGAAGCATCTTTTCTGCCATTTCCTAGAGACATCCATTCCACCTAACACATGGATTTGGTTGTGTGATACAGATTGACGACCGACAGAGAGGTATGGGTAAACTTGCAACCTCGTGCCATTGAAAAGTTTTAATGTCCATGATCTCAACAAGTGGAAGGGCTTCCAAATGGCTACACTTCCTCCTGCAACTATCAGATGTTTTTCCGTGGTGGTTATACCAGGCTGTGAACGTTTTGATGGCATTGGTGGAAGACTTTCAATCCACTCACTGCAATTGCTAGTATCATTGAGACAATATAAAACATTGGTCGTACCACCAGCCACTTCTCCACCTACTGTAGTTAATTGTCCATTGATAATAGCAAGACCACACTTTGTTACAGGGCATGAGGCAGGTCAAACCAGTCTTTCTTCAAAGCAATCATATTCAAAAAATTATAAAGCCATTGCGATCCATAAAGAAAGCTTTGTATACATTAGAAGTAGCCGCTCCCATACAAGTGCAAAAATGGTATCTATTGGTTCTTCAACTTGTAAACATACAGAAGAGGATTGGAGTCAAGATTACGGTGCTGCTGAAGATCTCCAATACTGGCTGATCTTTGTTTCTTAGAAGGAAACTCTCTTTTGGAGGAGGTGGGGAAAGAGTACGTATTAAATTTGCTTTCTCTGCATGCAGTGACTGAGAGTGCTGATTGGCATCATGCAAAGCTATTTCCAGTTTTTCAATCTGTGGTTACCTGCTTCTTCTAATTTTTTCATGTTTGTTCTCAATTTCCAGGGCCTGTTCATCCAGACATTTCGTAGATCACCAATAATTTTATTAGCTTGTTCAAACTTCTCATTTAACTCTTCATTTTGTTGGCGAAGGAAGAATTTTGATCTAAAAGTTCCCTCAACTGCTCTGTTAAATTATCGTAATTTTTTTGATAATCTAACTGGGCTTCACTGTGCTCTGTTAGCAAGTGTTTCAGTTTAGCTTCAAAATGACTTTTTTTCCTGTTCATATTGCTCACATGTAAGACATTGGTAAAAGGTCTTTGAGTGTGCTGAAGACTCTTCTTCAATAACTTGTGGCATCAACTCTTTGTGGTCATGAACATAGAAGTCAGTCTCTTTTATTAGGCACAGCTGTGCACACAACTTAGAAGCATTTGGTCTTTTCAGCTCGGTCATTATTGAGACAATCAATAATTAATGGACAAATGGGATGATCAGTTGATATCACAGCCAAGTCATCAGCTCGACGTTCAACTTCTGTCAAATTATCAACCATACCATATAGAGAAAGGATAGGGTTAGGAAACTGTGTTGTGATGATTTGGATCATAAGAACACCAAATGAGTAGATATCCAACTTTGCTGAGTACTCAGGCGGCATTTGTAATACCTCAGGAGGCATATAGACCAGGGAACCAGGACAAGGTTGAGTTGTTTCAACAAGAAATCGACTTGGGGTCGGAGATTTTAGAGACACCAAAATCAGTTACTTTAGCGCAGATTGGAACATCGTTAGGAGCGAGTTGAAGGAGTACATTATTGCTGGAGAGGTCTGGTGAAGAATGTCGTGAGCATGAAGAAACTCCCAACGCCAACGCAACATCTGCACAAATATCTAATTGGATTTTTTGAGGGAGGGGCTGACCTCCACCGTGTCGAGACAAAAAGAAGTCAAATTACAGTCTAGAAGTTCCATCAATAGGACAGGAGCGTTAAACTCGTGATCGTAATGGAGTCCAAGATATTGGACAATGTTTAGGGTGTTTAAGTTCACTAATAAAGGAACATTCTTCTTCGAATCGAGCGAGTATTTGACTTGATCCGGGGTCATTATCTTCACTTTGAAATAGCGCACGCATGTAGCACTTTTTCCAGCACAAGCAAGGTGCCCATACCAGCAACGACACACTTCACCATAAGCACCTCGACCTAATAGATCGTTTTTTCGGTTCAACACAACCTCTAGTTGGGTATCGAAATGCTTGTTGACAGCCATTATACTGGGACTTGGGACTGTGTGGGTTCCTGTATTTTTTAAAATTAATTCATAATAAAAATTAATTGATATAAATTGATCGAGACCCCATGCTATGGTCTACCAACTACTGATAGCATATTCTGCCCAACGTTGCAATGGGGACTGTTTATACACATACTGAATATACTCATATACTTAATAAAACATAAACTGTTCTCTAGCTTCGCCACTACACCTCAAAGTGTATGTAGTCTAGCTTGTGTACAGTCTTAGACACTCACACAAAATATATTATCTGAGAAAACAGCACATCATAATATTATATCTATTAAAATAATTATTATTAATTATATATTAAAATTAGAGGGATAAACATGTATGCACAAATATCAAGTTTATTTTAAATAGCAGGAGACGACAACTGTATTGACTTTCATTTTATGTAAATTAAGTTCAAATTAAAGGGAAAACAGCTCATATATATCGTCGATATTGATATCATCCTCTCCATCCTCTTGTTTATCTCGGATATTTCTCAGTTATATTCTTAGGAGTATCAGATACCACAGTTAGGGAAGAGCTGGTAGCACTTTTCTCAGAGTTAGACCACTTCAACACCTAACATCAAAAAATTAGGAGAGTACCAACTAGGAAACTGTTTTATCATAAGTATACTCTAGCATTCTCTTTGTAACATAAGATGGCTGTCTAGCTAGCATGCAAAAGCGTAAAAATAACATTTTGTTTGGAACAGACACCTAGTTGTGTGTCATAATAACACATTTCTATTAATAGAGCAGTTAAGTTTCATCATGTTGTCACTTCCATAACTAAACATCATGATATATCAAGTATATGTAATTGCATCATACCTTCTTCTTCACTGGATTCTTCTTCAGCTGTCCTCAACCATTCAATAATAGGAGCAGCTTTTCTCGTATTTCACGAGCCTTCTCTTTGCCAACATGCTTCCTGGATACCTGTAGAGAAAGAAAAAAATATAATTTTTTAGACACAATATCAACTTGTATATATACATACAAGTATTGAACAAGTCATATGATAGCTTACCTTATCAATTTGTCATTCCATTCCAAATAGCTTCTTCCTCAAGAATATCCTCATCATAAAATGATTTGAGAATATGTGGCACTTTGGACATCAATACATCAGATATAATTTACCAACTAATATCTCAACAGCATCCAATAGCGTTCGCTGTGCCTTCTTATTGTCAATAACAAACTGTGAACAGAGAGATAAGGAATAGTTATGTAGTAGAGAAATTAGTACTATAGAGAGAGACACTTAACACATCTGTCTAGTTACTATCACTAAGTTGTTTTGATTATAAGAGCTATCTCAGATTTCTATCAATACTTTTTATAGTACATTCAAATGTATGATACATACATGAAGCATCAAAGGTCGATATTGTTTGATCTCAGCAAGAAGTTTTTCTGTGTAGAGGAGTTCAGCCATAATACCAGCAGCGGTGTCCATTACATCAAGTCGTTCAGCTTCAGCTTTGACCTTAGCAAGAGATGCTGCTACAGCAGGAATACCACCTTGAGTTTTAATAGACTAATTGAAAGAAAAGACAAACAGAATAAGACAAACTAAATAAACATTTGCTTACTTCTACAAATTTGTAGAAGATATTCAATCGCTCTGTGTCACTTTTTTCTAGGTCATCATTAATGTCAAAGCTGTTGCATTCTCACTTAGTTTATCCATACGAGCCTTGACAGCTTCTTCACTGGTCTCTACACTCCAGTCTTCATCTTCATCCTCAGCTACACTACCATTCTAGAGAGAGAGAGGTGAGAGAGAGAAAGAGTATGTGTGGGTATTATATTACTAAGAGTTAATACATACAGTAGGAGGTGGTTCAAATTCATCATCCATGGCAGAGGCGTCAACAGGTGAGGTTGGTTCCTTTCTTTTTCCCTTTGGATTTCTTTCCCTTTTTGTCTCTAAAATTGAAAAAATAGTGAGCCAGGACAAGTAAAAGGAATAAACTCAAACAGCTATCCAATCTCATTCACTAAACTAATAAGTACTGTAACAAGAGGGATTTACTTTTTTCCATTTGTAGTCTCATGACTCTCATCAGCATTAGAGGGTGGATTTTTCATAATAAATGTAGTCAATTTATGACGATGATCAATGAGGCGACTAAAACCACAAGCTGTGCACACTTGAACAATACGATTCTTGGTTTGTTTGGACTTGCTATAAATAGAGAAAAAGTCAAAAAAGGACTTATGAACATATCATAATTTAATGTTTAGCAGTTGTACACCCACATACCAAATTAGTTTCTGGATTTTTCACATTCTTCACAAGAACAAAGTTCTTTATGAAGCCATCCAAGAGTTCTTGTAACTTAGGACCATCGTGTGCACCGTTGACAATATAACGTCCATTTTTTGGGGTCCATTTGCGTCTGAGCACCAAGATCACAACCAAATATTTACAAATATCTATAATAAGAGATTATTACATTATTTATGATGATGACGACAAATGCCATACAACATTACAACACTCACTGCACCTCAATAATCAAATAAACACATACATGCATGTAGTGAATAATGACAATTACTACAAACACATTCTGTTAATATTGGAACTTGAACTATCATACTATACATAGACATCAGTAAATTGACTTACAAGAAGGGGACGTTGTAAAGATTTCCCTATGTCAACCATATTCACAATAACTGTCTTGATTCCATTTCCTTTGCCTTCAACCTAACAACAAACAACATTACAATAAAACAAGTAAACCAGAGCTCAGTAATAGAAACATATATACATGGACTGAGTAGAGTCCACATTAGTACAACAATTGTTATATAAGTAGAATATTAATAGTACATAACAACTGATGGATGTTCATAAACATGGAAACAGATTATGAACTGTATAAAACAGAGATCACTGTGGTATGCTTCATAGTATAGGGCTATCATACTATATTAGATGCAGCCAATGTTCATAAATCACTACCTTCCCAAACACTCTATCGCAATGTTTAAAGATTATCTATTGTTCATTACAAGAATACAGGCCATCCTACTTACTACATGTACATGTACAATGCTTATTCTGACCTTAGCAATTAGGCTGGGCATTTTATAGCGTTAGAATGGTCACTGTTCTCTCGGTTTAACATTAACGTAAGCCATAATTCTGTATTGTTTGTTGTTGTTTGTAAGATTGAAGAGATTGAGAATTTTCCAATAAATATGGGGTTTAGTACGGCCACAAGGCAATCTTTCTGATTACTCAAAGAATGCATATAACTTGTGTCAGAACAGGAGACACCTTGGGGGCATGAAAATTGCCGACCACTTCCGTTTGTCAACTCCGAATATAAGTACTTGACAGCGTGCCAACCATCACCTAGAAAAAGGGATAGATGTTAGATGACTCAGCAGATAGTGCTTCTTACTCTTTATGGAAATGAAGATAGTCATACACACGCAGATCTCGAGTTCTTTGAGAGGGCGGGGGGAAACAGTCCTATCTTGTTCCTAAAGACAAATTGGAATTCTAAAAACAGTTTAACTTATGATAATTGCTGTATCACAATAGAGAAATAAGCAATTTTACCTCTTTAAATAAATATCCAGAGGACAAAGGCAAGCAATCCGAACAACAGCTGGATGATATCAAAATGTGCTGGCAGTAGTTTACGGAATCTCCGGTAAGTTTACTGAGAAGATTAAATTAGATGATGCAATGTAGATCTATACATCCATTTTCTAGCCATGTATACGTCCATTTACGAGTACAATTTAATAGGTGTGTCCAATATCTATTAAGATGGTTGACATTTGTGGAAAATGTTGTCTACAAGACAAAAAAATCAGTAAGCTTGTAATAATAATCTTTGTTATTATCCTCTGTTAAAACAGGATAGCTGTAGTCATGAAAGAACATCAGGAAATATCTAAAAAGGTAAGAGACTCAATTGCCTACACAATTTGTCTCTTAGAAATCAAACAAAGATAAATGGAATTAATATAACAATATGACTTATTATTCTAATTTTAAAGTAGTATTTTCCCATTGTGACCAATGCCACATCTTCAAGAATTGTTTCACGACATGTACCCCCTGCTTGTTTCATTCTCATTTCTAAAACATTTGCAATATATTGTAGTCTTTATGCTTTGTACTTTCTCTTTGTACTGATAATCACCATAATAATAAACTACTTTACAAAAATGAAGTTTCAAGATATCTATTTATATTTATATCAAACTATCAAAATCAAAAGTTCAGTTCACAGAGTGTATCTAAAAACTCTGAACTTTTTCGTATTCTTAAGTAGTAGTCATTTCTATACTTTGATCTATTACATAGGTAATAATGTAGTAAGCAAAAATAGAATAGGACAACCCTACACAAACTGATTAGAAATTATTTTTATAATGGCTACAGACAGCAGAACTATTACTTTTAAAACAAAGAGTAATGCTATTACAAATAGCTTGTGATAAGTACAGAAGTAATGTGGACAAAAGTAATTTATAGTACCATATTCATTACTGAGATACAATATGATGTTGTAGTGAATCAAGAGTTAACTGTTTTAACAAAACTAAACAATAAAAGAGAAGAAAAAATCAAGAGAGCTCAAAGCAAGGATTTTAATAGGAAATTAATGCAGGCAAAGGTGAGTCTACTAGTAAATGTACATGTACTGTATGGCAGCTTGTTAACACCAGGATAAAGTTTCGCCTCTTGTATCTGACTGGTGAAAGTATACTCTGACATAAATAAATGCTAACATTATGGTCTCTGATTAACATGTCAAGAGAATGTCACATAGCACTATAGAAGTGTGTAATGTGACACGTTATGTTATAGTTCAATGTAGATTAAGTGATAATGTTGGCTCTTTTTTTGATAATTTGAAGTACATGTAAAGATCTATAAGCTTTGTTTACACTGCTAATGTAAAGAACTACAAAGGCCATACGTTTCACAGCTCTATGTGGTATAACTCTCTTTTTTCTCTCTATTTCGCACACACACACACACACACTCTCTCTCTCTCTTTATTTAATAATCATAATCAGTTTCCTTCATAGCCTGTAATAATCATTTTATTGTTTAACATTCAATCAATTTATTTCATTTTGATCATTTTGTAGTCAGATTGTGTCCAAAAAGATCAGATATTACAAAGAGAGAAACAAGAGTTGTTTACTATGAGAAAAACTTCATTAGTCAAGTAATTAATGTGGTTTTTCCCATAACACTACCATCTACTGGGAAACAAGATGAGCAAGGTAAGTAATTATTTTATAGAATTACTCCTATTCTTTCCTTGTAGTGTCACTGACCCATTAATTGACTATGATGTCATTAACAATATAGATGACAATGATTGGCTACTTCCCATTCAACCACGCCCACCACCCACACATCATTTAAATCTAGTTCACATTGGTTATGGTGCTCTCCCTAAAGATGGAAATATGACTGAATACATTAAAGCTGGTAAAATATAGAAATAATAATAAGAATCTAAAAATATACATCTCTAAAATTTTGGTATTAAAATGACTACTGCCATTATATTAAATGACTCCTATCATCATATTAAATGACTACTACCATTATATTAAATGACTCCTATCATTATATTAAATGACTCCTATCATTATATTAAATGACTACTACCATTATATTAAATGACTCCTATCATTATATTAAATGACTACTACCATTATATTTAAATGACTCCTATCATTATATTAAATGACTACTACCATTGTATTAAATAAACTATTACCATTATATTAAATGACTCCTATCATTATATTAAATGACTACTACCATTATATTAAATGACTCCTATCATTATATTAAATGACTACTACCATTGTATTAAATGACTCCTGCCATTATATTAAATGATTCCTATCAACATATTAAATAATTATTACCATTATATTAAATGACTTCTGTCATTGTATTAAATGACTCCTATCAACATATTAAATAACTACTACCATTATATTAAATGACTCCTATCATTATATTAAATGACTACTACCATTGTATTAAATGACTACTGCCATTATAAGTTGATCACACTTTTATAGGAGGCCTAGTTCATTATATCATCTTGTCCACAATTAGTTGGAATTGCGATTGTAAAAGATTTGACTGTATTATTTGTTACATTGCCTAATAAAATAGTTAAAATTTATTGATTGATATATTCTTAATCTCTTATTTCAGTTAAACAAATGAAAACAATATTTCAAACTACAACACAAACAACAAATACTTGTAAGTAGTTATAATACATTAAATGTTCTCGTTATTGTTGTATTTTAGCTAGCGATCTGTTAAATCAAGATGTTGATTCATCTTCATGATCTTACTCAGTTAGTACCTGCTGCTGTATCTCTCATAATTCACTGTACATACATCATAGCTAATGTACTAGATCAATCATTACCTTATCCAATGATATTACCAGTAGCACTGTGGTAAGATGAATTGATAGATAGAAAAATAGTTTTGACAGATTGATGATTTGATATGTGATGGGATAAGAATAATTTTGTTATTATTTTCTAGTGAATATGGTCGAGCTGATCATAAGGCTTCAACTATCATCCATTTTTTGACCAAACTCGATGACAATATAGTCCTTCCTTTGTTTCACTCAAGTTAGTATATTGAGTACATTATCTCAACTTCTCTGTCTTTTATTAGGATGTACCTCAAGATACTCTTATTGTAGGACAAACTCTTCATAATTTATCTGTGCTTATAAAATCATCGTGAATTAGGGAGGTATGATTTTATGTAGTGAACACTGAGCAGCGATTTGTTTATATGTCACAGTTTAATGCTAGAACTGTAGCTCTCTTTTACCTCTTATTATGTGTTTTTTCTCTCATATTAGAAGTGGTCCATTTATTTGTTATCCAGAGCTAATACATAGTCCAGTAATGGGATCATCTAGAAAATATAGTGTATCATCCTCTGAACAAAATTGGGACAATGAACCACCATTACTGCATGTAGCAGAGAGCCCTAATGATACTGATAAGTCACCACAGAGTACAGAGAGTGAAGACAGTGATTCGGATAGCCACACCCTCAAACATCAGAGAAGGTTGGGAGGAGGTTCATGATTTGACGGTACCGACTCATTTTTTACCGGGGGTTTCATGGAGATCGACTGGAATATGGTACCTCTTACTCTGAATACAGTCAACAAGGACTCATTTCAGAAAGTGAACTGATGCAGCGTGATTCTGCTCAAGTCTCCAGTGGACTATTAGATACATTGAGTAGTTTATTGGATCAGGTTGGACAAGAAAGTAAAAATTATTTGATTTCTTATTGTTATCATTGTTATATATTGTTATTCATTGTTATTTATATTTTTATTCATATATAGTTCATGAATTTTTGTTAAGATTTTTCTAGAAGGAGGTGGGGCTATGCTTAGCTTGGGGGAAAAAATAGATTCCCTAGCAAAGTGGTTTATTTATATTCTCAATATTTCCCTATGGATGAATATACAATATACTATTGGTAGAATCTAGGAAGTATTTTAAAAGTTAAAATGGTAAGTACTTATATCAATAATTATTATATGTAAATAATGTAATTTGTCTGCTTGTTTACAAGTGATGTGTTATTTCCTTTGTAGGCATTCTGCGATCAATCTGCGCAGAGGCTGTTTTATTATCACGTCTACCTTAAAACGATCGAATGTTCTGACAATGTACTCCGTGATGCCGCTCACTTGTCACCGTATAGTCCGCACGAACTAGGGACACGATTTGATTTAGAACGATTTGAAATTGATAACTGTGACGACCATTCTGGTAAAGTTGAGCATAGATATCAGCTATTTTATCGTTGGAAACGTAAGGTAGGAAAATATTGCTACATATGAGCAGTTCTTATCTAATCTTTGTCGATGTTTACCTAAAGATGAGGTTTTATACAAGATGTCTGTAAGCTCATATTAAAAGAACGAAACCTGCCATTTAATTGTCTATTGATGAATATCGATGTCCAATCTGATTCATCTGTTAGATTATCTCAATCTTGTCTATCAGAAGATTCGCTACTACAGTATGTGCTGCACTAGATAATGCATTCTCACTTTTGTCAGCATCTGTTGCTGACAATAAGTATTTGTTAGAGCATATTAAAAAGCAAGATAAAAACCTTAAACGAAGTAATCAAGAGCTTGAAAATGAGCGTAAAAAGATGCAAATTTTCAGAAGAATACTTGTCAGAAATTAAGAAAGAAAATTTGGAGTTAAAGGAAGCCTTACGTTTACTGTCGCCCCAGGTGATTTCCTGTTTCCCTTGAAGAAGACGAGGTAACTACTCAAGTTCCATTGTGCTCTCCTCCTCCATCAACAGATGACAGTCAGTCTTCTTGCTCGGCATCAAGTCAGACAATCTTCATACAATGTCAAGCATTTTTTATGTCCACCCAGTTTTCTTCCTCTACCAAATCTTTCACTAGAAGAAGATTACATTGTTGAAGATGAAGAGACCCCCAGCACCAGACGAGAATGACGTTGATGTGCCATCTTTTGAATCTACCGTTGAAAGTCTCACCCTCCCTTCTTCTGTTGATAATGATCAGAATGAGATGGTGGTAGGTGAATACTGGTATCTTTTGATGAAAGTGCCCAGTTAGAGTGGCCAAGTACATAAAATCTCACTGCGTATAGCAGCTATTACAAATCAAAGGAGTGGTAAATATTATATGTATATTTTGATGTTATATTATTTTATTATTATATTATGATATAATCTTATCTTTTGAGGTCTTCTGTATTTTGTATTGATCTATAAGACGTGTTGATCACTTACATATTTGTAACTCATTTGTTCTTTCATCATTATTTCCGTCTTAATTATTGTTATTATCATCCTTTCTTTATTCCTCAATGAAATGTATTATATATTTGTATGTTTTGTAAATCATTGTTTTTAACATCTGATTTCTACTATTAATTATGAATAATGGATATTTTAAGATTGTGAACTAAAAGGCGATAAGTGTAAGAGCCCTCTCATCCCCACACTTGTCATGTCTCATATGGGATGTAATGGCACAAGTCTATTATATTGTCCAATTATTGCATAATTATATTTCATTGTTATATATATACAGTATATATAGACACCCAGCTGGACATATGAGCATTAGGAGCACCACTCAAAATTACGTTTATATGTAATGTGGATTCATGGATGAGAGAGTATATTTGCTTGAGCTGAATGTCATGTATCCATGATATAGATTCTTTAATTTTCTCCTAGCCTCCATATGTGTATTGTAAAGTAGAATATGTACCTCTACCAAGAATATAGTCAACAAGGAATATAACACCTCTGAGCTAGTATCAGAAAAGTGAACTGATATGTATTCTGGTCAAGTCTCCAGTGAACTATTATAAATACATTGACTTCATTAAGTAGCCTATTGGACAAGGAAGTAACGGAAAAAGTATTATTGATCTAATGAATGTAGTTAAGAATTTTCTAGAAGGGGGGGGGGGGGAGCTGGGCTCAATTTTTGCTTAAATATAAGTGCTAATTTTCCTTTCATTTCTCAAGTTCTTGTTGAGTTTAGCTTGTCGACTCATGATTTAGATGGTCTGTTAAACTGTCTGGAAAGATTAATTTATAGGAAAATTCGAAAATAAAACAATGGTAAGTATATAATAAGTATCAACGATACTGGTTTGTACGTATGATGCGCATAACTTGTTCGCTGTATATATCTAAACAGACGCGAACCAATGGTGAGTAAAGAGTTTAATTTATGCAAACCCACTCGCAGAACGATATGAGAGGTGTAGTGGCGAGTATGCTGTATCTGAAGCTATCTGAGTCTCCTCACTCAAACGTTAAGCTCAACATACACTAGGCAACTTTTTGCTAGCAAAAAGTTGCCTAGTGTTACATGATCTAAAGCAACTGCCACCAACATGTTGCCACAAGTTGAACAGCTTTCAACTTCTGGCAACATGTCAACTTCAAAGGTTATGGATTGGCATGTGATAATAACATTTAATAAACGAAGAACTTTATTCTTTTTCTTTGTGTTTATGATTGATGTATTATCTCCCCTGTAGGAATTAAGTCAAGTTGCGCAGTGGCTATTCCATTATCATGGTAATCTTAAGAATATCGAATGTTCTGATAATATTTTACGTGATGTTGCTCACTATGGGACTCAATATCCACCTAATGAGCTGGACCACGATTTGATTTAGAACGATTTTGAAATTGATAACTGTGAAAACCAATCTGGTAATAAAGTTGAGCATAGATATCAGCTATTTTATTGTTGGAAACGTAAGGTAGGAAAATATGCTACATATGAGAACTTCTTATCTAATCTTTGCCGCTGTTTACCTAAAGATGAAGGTTTTATACAATGTGTCTGTAAGCTCATATTAAAAGAACGAAACCTGCCATTTGATTGTCTATCGATGAATATCGATGTCCAATCTGATTCATCTGTTAGATTATCTCGATCTTGTCTATCAGAAGATTCAGCTACTACAGTATGTGCTGCACTAGATAATGCATTTCTCACTTTTGTCAGCATCTGTTGCTGACAATAAGTATTTGTTAGAGCATATTAAAAGCAAGATAAAACCTTAAACGAAGTAATCAAGAGCTTGAAAATGAGCGTAAAAGATGCAAAATTTTCAGAAGAATACTTGTCAGAAATTAAGAAAGAAAATTTGGAGTTAAAGGAAGCCTTACATTTACTGTCGCCCCAGATGATTCCTGTTTCCCTTGAAGAAGAGGGGGTAACTACTCAAGTTCCATGTGCTCTCCTCCTCCATCAACAGATGACAGTCAGTCTTCTTGCTCGGCAATCAAGTCAGACAATCTTCATACAATGTCAAGCATTTTTTATGTCCACCCAGTTTTCTCCTCTACCAAATCCTTCACCAAGAAGATTACATTGTTGAAGATGAAGAGACCCCAGCACCAGACGAGAATGACGTTGATGTGCCATCTTTTGAATCTACCGTTGAAAGTCTCACCCTCCCTTCTTCTATTGATAATGATCAGAATGAGATGGTGACAGGTGAAACACTGGTATCTTTTGATGAAAGTGCCAGTTAGAGTGGCCAAGTGCATAAAATCTCACTGCGTATAGCAGCTATTACAAATCAAAGGAGTGGTAAATATTATATTATTGCCGAGCGCCTTAGCGCGAGGCAAATAATCGTGCGTCGCATCTCGCAGATAGTTTGTATGTATGTATGTGTCACGCTTGAGAATGGAATTATTTCAGGGCAACGCGCAAACGTATAGTCACGTGCTTCAGTGTAACGCTTAGGAATGTTACTGCACTAGCTCCACGACCTTTTGCTGCAATCTGAACTCGTAACTCGGAACTCTTTGTGGCTCTTTGTCCCACGGCCCAATCGCTTGCGCAATCTATGCGTTTTCGCTTTCGCTTCCTTGCAATATATTATTATGATAATAAGTATAAACATTACATTTACTTCCTCCCAGTGTTTTCTGTAGGAAAATATAATAATACATGAACATTTCTGTTGAGCTTGAGAATGCAATTATCTCCACGCAACATTTTCTCATGTGCTTCAGTGTACCACTTAGGAATTTTACTGGACCCCACAACCTTTTGCTAATAATTGAAGTGATTGTTGCCCAATCAGACTCCACAAGCCCTAGCTTCTTGGCTACAAATCTGCACAACAACTACTAACCTATGCACTTTCATGCACTGTCATGGTCTTATCATTGATATATGATTGTTGATTTGTATAATTATTTTGTAAGGAATTTTGTCTAAAGCCAATCTTATAATTATTTTCCACCAACAATTTTTTCACAATGTTTGTAATCATGTTTTATTAATTGTTATGTTTATACTTTTTCTAAATCTGTTTAATAACTTTGTTGTTGATATTTAGAACAAGTATAATTAGTTGATGTCTTGAGGATGTTTTTTAAAAAAGGAATGAGACAGGACTATAGTATTGGCTTGGACAAATCAAGACCAATTTTGACATTTTAGGTTTTCATTTTAACACTTTTTAGCAATATTAAATTAGTAATGTTATCACTATGGATAATCCTTTTGTTTTACCTCTTATGAAATCAATTCTTCAGCATCATATATTTTAATAAAACTATCATTGTTTTGTTCTTTCACATGTTTCGTCAGTTCTTTGATTGTTATTATTAGCCATTGTTTCATGTTATATAGTTAAAAACCAAAATTGCCAGCGTGCTTCATGCTCTTACTGCCATGTGCATGATTAGACTCCAGAATACTATCACATAAGATGTAAAAATACTTGCATTATTAAAACAAATTTGAAAACATAAAAGTACTAGAAAATCCGTATCCAGGCAAATTTAAAGTGTTTTTTGTTTCTTGATAACTTTCTCTGATCCAGAAGTAATTGTATTTCAAAGAGATTCCATTAATAAATAATATATATTGATGTAATATTATTTTGGATGATATAATCTTATTTTTGAGGGTCTTGTAAATTTTGTATTTATCTATAAGGCGTGTTGATCACTTGCATAATTATTTGTAACCCATTTGTTCTTATCATCATTATTTCCATCTTAATTATTGCTATTATCATTCTTTCTTTATTCCTCAATGAAATGTATTATATATTTGTATGTTTTGTAAATCATTGTTTTTAACATCTGATTTCTACTATTGATTATGAATAATGGATATTTTAAGGTTGTGAACTAAATGTAAAGACCACTCTCATCCCCAGACTTGTAATGTCTCCATGTGGGATGTGATGGCACAAGTCTATTATTGTCCAATTATTATGTAATTATTTGTTCTATATTTCATTGTTACGCGTGCAATATATCAGACACCCGGCTGGAGCATGTGAGCATTAGGAAGCACAACTCAAAAATTACGTTTATATGTAATGTGGATTCATGGATGAGTGAGTATATTTGCTTAAGCTGAATGTCAATGTATGCATGATGCAGATTCTTTTCTCCTGGCCTCCATTGCATATTTGTAAAGTAGAATATACCTTTTAAAAACACGAAAATTTAAACTCTTGAAAATTTGTACCCTTACGGTAGTCAACAAGATTATAACACCTCTGAGCTTGTGTCAAAAAGTGAACTGATTTGTAAGATTTCTGCTCAAGTCTCCAGTGAACTATTAAATACATTAAGTAGTTTATTGGGATCAGGTTGGACAAGAAAGTAATGGAAAAAAGTATTATTGATCTAATGAATATAGTTAAGATTTATCTAGAAGGGGGATGGGCTGAAACAGACGGCAACCAATGGTGAGTAAAGAGTTAAATTTATACAAACCGAAAGACTTCGGCTGAGGGTGATCGTGCTGTAGCAGAAGCTTCAGTGGACTTGGAATCTCCTGACTCAAACTTTATTCTTTTTCTTTGCGATCTAGAGGATGTGTTTATCTCCCCTGTATGAATTAAGTCAAATTGTTTTCTATTTCATTATTATAGTGATCTTAAGAATATCCGAACGTTATGATATATTTTTACGTGATGTTGCTTACTATAGATGCAGCTTAATACCACCAAATGAACTGGGACCACGTTCTGATTTTAGAACAATTTGAAATTGGTACTGCATGTGACAATAATTACTGGTAATAATGTTGAGCATAGATATCAGCTATTTTATTGTTTGAAGCATAAGGTAGGAAGCATGCTACATATGGGATTCGTTGCCACTGTTTAACCTAAAGATGAAGGCTTTGTATAAGATGTCAGTAATACCGTATTAAAAGAACACAACCTGCCATTTGGTTGTCTATTCGTTGATAGTGAAATCAAGTCCATTTCCGTGCACACTTGTTCACCATCATCAATTCAGCTATTATTTCTGCAAAGATCACATTAGATCATGTGGCCCTCATTATTACCGGTTACTGACCATAACTATCTGTTGAAAAAAAGCAATATAAAGAGCTTAGGCGAGTTTATCGAAAATTAAAAAAAATAAAGTGAACTCAAAAGACGAAACGTTTTTTGGGAAACTTGATGGAGGTTTACTTACAACAGCTTCAAAAGATGGTAGTACATCAATCTACTCTATCTTATTCAGTCGATGCTCAGACATAAGACACTGGTGCCATTCGATGAAGGTGCCCAGTTAGAGTTGCCATTCAACTTCATTGCTTAGTAGCAGTAGAATATGGTAAAGTTCAAGTATATTATATTTGGTATCATATTATTTTATGTGTGGTATAAATAAATAGTTTATGTTTATAACTGAGTCATGGTTTATTACAGATATATGATTCTTGATTTGTATAAATATTTTGTAAGGAATTTGTCTAAACCCAATCTTATAAATTATCAACATATTTTTCACAATTATTGCATGTTTTATTAATTGTTATATTTACACTTTTCTAAATTTGTTTAATAGCTATGTGTTGATATTGTGAACAAATATAATTAGTTTGATGTCTTGAGGATGTTTTTTTTAAAAAAAAGGAAATGAGACAGGACTATAGCATTGGCTTGGACAAATCAAGACCAATATTGACATTTTAGTTTTCATTTTAACAACTTTTTAGCATATTAAATTAGTAAGTCACTATGGATAATCCTTTTGTTTCACCTCTTAGGAAATCAATTCTTCAGCATCATATATTTTAATAAGACTATCATTGTTTTGTTCTTTCACATGTTTCGTCAGTTCTTTGATTTGCTATTATTAGCCATTGTTTCATGTTATATAGTTAAAAACCAAATTTGCCAGCGTGCTTCATGCTCTTACTGCCATGTGATTAGACTCCAGAATACTATCATGTAAAAATACTTGGATTATTAAAACAAATTTGAAAACATAAAAGTACTAGAAAATCCGTATCCAGCAAATTTAAAGTGCTTTTGTTTCTTGATAACTTTCTCTGATCCAGAAGTAATTGTATTTCAAAGAGATTCCATAATAACTTATAGTTAATGCCTCCAATTCTATGATTTAGTACTTTAAATTGGTAAAACAGTGACTTAACCAGCCAATAATATTTAATTGGTTGGGCCTTTTCTACAGAAACTAGAACATGATGTGAATGCTCTATTTGCCTTATTTCTATTAGTTTAAATGAATTTTAAGCCTATCCATGATTACTCATTTGTTTTTCCCAGATATTAATATAAACATAAGGTACCTATCAATCAATGAATTAGGCACTTAATTTTTATAAACATTGGAGTTCTACTGGATGATGTATATCTAATGTTTCTTATTAACATCAATAAGAATCATTTATAATCTATTATGTACACATTTATTATTTAATAATCTATATGTCGGAAAGTTTACATGCTAATGAGAATGGGTTTTGCTCAGTGGTACATAGTGTGGTTGTTGTTAAAGATCTAACTTATTTAATTAATTGTCTGATGGTTCACAATTTGGTCCACTAATAGGAGGAGTCTATTTCATGCTTTTCATTTTGATGACATTACACTTAAAGATGGTGGCAATCAGACCGACTTACCTTGTTTTTTAGAGTTCTGAGTGAAACAGAGAAAATTGTTCAGTATAGTACCTGATAATCATACACCTGTTAACATTTGTTTTTTTTCCATCCTCATTGCAATTACACTTCTGCCATGGTAATGAATATTGGTAACTATTATTGACATTGCATTTACATGTATGTATCCACAACAAGTCAATCCAACTATGATGAGCAACAAAAAGTTTACATTTCAATTTGAAGTGTAGATAAACAAAATGATATTTATTAGACTAAATAAAAGTTTACTTTAACTATATGAATTATATGGACAGTAACTCAGTATTGGATACATTCTTCCAGTTCTATATAGTATATATATAAAATATGTTAGTGATATATATTATATCATTAGGCTATTGTTAATGACGGAAGATGCCACTGTGTATTTATTTTATACTGTGACGTGATTTTGTTTCCATATATATATATTATATATATATATATATATATATATATATATATTATATCTAAGATAGATGTCTCCTCACACCATCCTGACATAGTAGAATTATATAGCACTTGTCATATTGCTTTATACCTGATCAATGTGGCTTTGATTATTGTTTGTGGTGTACTTGATTTACCATTTTAAATACTGACTTATCTGTGCAAAATATCATTCAGGAGTAGTGACCATCAGCACAAATTGCTGGAAACCATGGGATAACATATTCTATGAAGATAATATACAACTACAAACTCTGGGAATAAATCATTTCCATCTAGTGCACATGCACCAGTTGCACATTGCATGTCATTTATTTTTTTTAGTATATAAAGCCAAATATATTTTTATATACAGAGTCTTTGTTTACAGATAGAGATATAGACAATACGTAACAGACCATAATATAATGAAATAAACAAGTCTGCTATTGCTATCAAGTTTTGCAAATATGATATTGTTACTAACAACAAGAATGTCCCCGTCAACTTTCAATTTCAAGTTGCAATTGCATTCCAAAAACTATATACCTTTTTTCTTTTAGTTGTCTTGTTAGCTACTACGAAAATAGCAGTTGATATTGCATGCGAATGTGATACGCTATAGGTCTCGCACGAAAGAATGGCAGCTACGAGTGAAGAAAGACCAACAGCTAAAGAGATCTATCAAGCAATAAAGAGACTACTGCAACTCACGAAATGTTTTTATTCAATTTGCACATAAAACCAGCAAAAGTCAAGGAAATCAAGAATTCCAGTACTGACACAGACTGGGCTTTGGTACAAGGAATAGAATTCTTCTTGCAAATCATTGTGAAATCAGAGTGGGAAATGATTGCAAATGCACTTCAGGAAAGCAAGGATTCTAAAACACGCAGAAGATATAAGACGTAAAATATGGCATCAAGCCAAGTAAGAATCCCTAATATAAATGCCATATGATTAATACATATATATACCTCTTCTCTCTGTATGTCCTGAGTGAATAGTGTGTGACATCTCCTATCATCACTAATATAGGGATAGTAAATTTATTTGTGTATGACATTGTGTGTAATTATTTAAATCATTCTTTCAATATCTATATGCATACAGATACTTTAAACAAACATCACATCAACCGCGACAAATCTTGATGTTCGTCAATTAGATGAAGTAGATGATAATTATTGTTCATTTGAAAAGTATTCAAAACAAAACATACCACATTACAATGAAGAACCACTTTCTGCAACAATACGTGATGAACATTCAGAACATATTGAGAATTTAAAAACCAAAACTGTGACAGAATACAACAAACAATTGCAAAAGTTGAAAAAGTATACATCAACTTCGAAGAAGCTCTCACAATCGAATATATTGAAGCTAAAAGGACTTTAGATGAGCATAAAAGTAAAATTGATATACTTGGAGATCAACTTGAAAAAGACATAAAAGATTTTTTTGGAAAAAATAGACGATCTCAACAGAGTTTTACTGGAGGTGCATCTAGGGTTAAAGGTTGGTGACCCCATTGCTTTTGTGTTATTACAGAGTACAGGATAAATGATTGGCATTTGAGTCATATTTAGAAAGCTTAGAAAAAGACTGCATGAATTGAAAGAAACATTCTTTCATCAACAAATCTCAATCTACTAGTGAATATGTTTTATGCAAAAACTACAAGATTTAATAAAAATAAAGTTTGAGACCACCACTGAAAAAAGTAGTGAAGTAGACGACAGTTTGTATTATTGACATTGCATTTGGCTACATGTATATTCATTGTAAAGTTTTCAGATATCTTGTAGCTATAGTCTAATATATGTACTCATTTCTTTATACCCTATACCTAGCTCATGTTTACTAATGTTTTTGAAATATAACAAACTTTTAATTTTAAGTGTGCGTCAATGAACTAATTGTTATATTACAGTCTTGTGCGCATACGAATGCGCTCAATGAAATGGATAGCAGAGGACGACACCAGTTTGCTGCCCCACACCTTGGAGAGTTTATACAGTCACACTGTGCAACTTGCAACCAGATTTTGTGTATAAAGCTGCTTAACGACAGGACACAGTAAACACGAACGTTAAAAGAATACGATCTTTTTTTCTTCTCGCCCGTCAAAAAGAAGCCGAGACGCAAATACAAAGACTGAAAAGCATTAGACGTCGCGTTGAAAGTCAGAAGTTATAATTTTAGCGAACTTAGAACAGACCTCAAACGTTCCTTCGAAAAAACGGAATTGGAACTAAAATCTTTTGAGTGGTTCAAGATGGCATGAAAGATTGGAAGAAGAACTTGAAAATGGGACCTACAAAGAAAAAAGTTAAACAACTTCAAAATCTTGACATGGCTGTTGTAATCCTATTCTCAAAGTTTCTTAATCAAAGTCACCAAAGGCCATCCATCGATAAATGCGCAGAAATATTTTCCTGATGTTCAAAAGATTGTTAGGAGCTTACACCAGCTCGGTTTCTTTTCCTCCAAATCATTAAAGTTTAGACATAGTCCTAACTGTATGTGATTTGCAGAATATGATGATATCTTTCCTCAGAGGACAGAAGGTTACAGAGAAAAATATGTTCACCCAGAAACAAACAGCAAAAAATTACCGGTTATGTCAATGTAGATGAAATGGTTAAGAAAAATGAATTACCACCACCCCCCTCCCCACCTCGTCCCCATCACCGTCAATCTTTCATCCGTCCTAAACAGGCCACGTCCCACTTCCTAGAGTTAAAAGTTTAAATCAAAAGACTTTTTTATTGAGGAAATCCATCATATAAATTGCTATCATTTTTAAAACAAGATGCTGTCACAAACTGAAGAGTTTAAATGATGATACACTTTATGAAAAGATAAGGATACCAGTACTATAAAGAAACACTAGTCCCTGTAAATAATCCTCAAAATGAAACCAAATGAAGTATATGAGGATATGACTATGGACTCATCTAGATCACCCAATATTATTACATATGGTTGTCTTGCTGAGACACCAGGAGAATCTATCGATCTTTATGATGATGTGTGTGTTATCCACAAGGCTGTTTGATATTCAGTGATCCTACAAATAGCTGCTTAAGAATTTTAATAGACACAACTAATCATCAGAAAAGGATGACAAAACGATTGAAGATGACAATCAACCTTGGGCTGTTACATATGATTCATCAAATCAAACGAATATATTTGGAACTAAGACTGGGTCTCAGTCAGTTTACAATTGGAGATGGTAAACTGAAAAAGATCAAAGAAAAGAAGTCATTGAAACTTAAAGAATATCTCCAAAGTTTATTTTCTTGCACCTCAACCTCTAATAAAGGAGAATGCGTAAATGTGTGTGCTACAATATTACCACGAGGAAAGAGAGATCTATCAATGCTACGATGAAAATGGAGATTTTTGTAGGGAATTAGAAGTAGCAAAGATGCCTAGTGAATTGATCACTGTCAAGAATATCTAGTTGTTGCAACTTTGCAAGATGGATGCTTAACAAGATTACACCCTATGGCCAGTCTCTTTGGAGTAATGAAGTTGATGCACAAAAGCCAGGAATTTTACAAGCAACCATTTGGAGTTGTTATTTTGCCAATGAGTACATAGCAGTAACAGAGAGCAATGCTCATCGAGTTTCCATTTTTTCAAGTGAAGGCAAGCGAGTATTGCGGCTTGGTAGTCATGGATCTGAGCCAGGCAATGTTTAACACTCCTCGAGGTATAGCTGTCACATTCTAACGAGTTGGTTGTCATTGATTCAGGCAATAACAGATATCAAAATTCTCCCTGAATTCAATTCTCTAACCCTCTCCTTGCACATGGAAGAGTGTTATGTTACTTCCTATACAGATATAGTTTTTCACTAATTTTTTTTTCCACATGTATATCTTCCTATAGCTATTGTTTTGTTCATGTGCCTTGTTATTTGTAGTGAATGTTTTATTTTCACCTTAGTAAAATATAAAACAATTTGTCTAGTGGTTTTTCCAAAACAATTTCTGTTTTCATAAACTTTCATTAGTAAATATCATGTTGTTTACCTACTTAATAGTAACTACTTAATACTCATGATCATCAATACTACTGACTAGTTCCTTATCCGACCATAAGTTAACAGTCCATAATTCAACTATAAGTAATACAGGTAGCCACAAAAGTGAAAGCCATACATTTATAAATAATCAATGGTATAGAGACATGCTTCTTATATCACCATTGACAGATCATTTAGCAAACCATCAAATATAGTTGGGGTGCTAAACCTTCTCATTAAAATCATTACTTAAAGTGCAGTTTCCATCACGTGATGCATACTATTGTAATTTAAGAAAGCATGCATTAAACTAAGGAACATGTAGTCAATCACATACAATAAATTCAATCAATGTTATTATTTATGAAAATAACAAGCATGACTGATTGATTTGATATCTGATAATAAATTGAATGAAAAGAATGTAATATTAATCAAGACTGTGTGCATCCTGTAATTATATCTCAGTAAATAGTTTGATTGGATGATGTAGCTTTTTTCTATTTGCCCTCTGTCCCTTGATAAGCATTAATCTTCATTATGGCATTTTGTTCATGCATACTCTGAGCAGACCTCTCAGCTTAGAGAAGGCTACAGTGTGACTTATTAATATTCATACTTATTGCTCATTAATCTCATTAATTTGGCTAGAGTGATAGAGTAACTGTTACTCTATCATTAGACTACTGATGCACAAGCATACATTTATGCTTTTTCTTTCTTAACCTCTCCTTTGCTTTTCAATTACAGTATATGCCTGTCTACAATTGCATGGATGGAATTGAAATTTCAGTTGTGGAAATATGGTCTGGTATAAAAAAATTATCTTTTCAAGTTTCATAAGTCACTGATAATGTCCATTTGCAGAGATACATATATACATTCATTGCATTCAATACTTTTCATGAAACTGAGACTAAAAATCAGCTTTTTTTTAATCAAATGTGTAAAATATAGAAGCCATTTTATTTTATAATAGCATGTCTGTTAATTTAACGACCATTCCCCACAAAGTTTGGGTAGATTTAAGACCCCGTAACCCTGGAGGGTCAGAAACATGATCTCGAATTTTCCTTTTGTGTTAAACTCTGGTCGGGAATCCACTCAGCCTGTAACGGCCAAGTCTCATACAAGAATGGCATCTCCGAGTCCGCGAAAAGACCGACAGCTATGGATATCTATCAAGCGATAAAAGAGACTACTGCTAATCATAAATGTTTTTATTCAATTTGCACATAAAACCAGCAAAAGTCAGGGAAATCAAGCATTCCAGTACTGACACAGACTGGGCTTTGGTACAAGGAATAGAATTCTTTTTGCAAAAATCATTGTGAAATCAGGAGTGGGAATGATTGCAAATGCTCTTCAAGAAAGCAAGGATTCTAAAACAGCAGAAGATATAAGACGTAAATATATATATGGGAATCAAAATCAATCTGGATCATTAGCATGTAGAAATCTAGATGTAGATAAAATTATACAAATTTAGCAGGAGGGATCATGATCAATTTAAAAATTTAAAATTTTTTCTGTATTCGTACTATCTTGTGAAACTAGCATTAATTTGAAGCTCATATATATAATCCAAGACTACATTATAATTCAGTTAAAGGTTTATGCTATTATGAGGAAGGGTCCATGCATCTTTAATTTTTGGTATGAAACTTACATAAGTTAATCTTAAATTGCACACAGCACTATAAAATCCCCTTTTATGTATGTATACTTGGATGACCATGTAATGCTTGCCATATCCACACGTATATACATAAATTATAAAGTGCAGCCACCACCGATCATGCATGCAAGGTCACTTCTCGTCAATATTGCACTTGTATGTATAGCATTGCGTACATGTATGTCCATTCTTTACATTATATTGTACACAGTTCAATAACAAAATGTATCTATATGCATGCTGCATATATATATATATATATATATATATATATATATATAATTATATTCTTTCAATATATAGACACCTCAAAATCACCCCTTCGAGAAATACAGGTGAAAAACCGCTCAGTGTTCAATTTAGATGAAGCAGATATTGATGACGGTATTGTGTGTGTTTGAAAAAAGATATAAAACAAAACGCAAGACGTTTCTCTGTCCTCAAGAGCTTCTTTTCCACATCACATTATCTGGTGAAAAGAACACTGGAGAATTTAAAAGCACAACTGTTAGAGAATACAATGACACAATCACAAAAGTTGAAAAGGTTCATTTTAACTTCGAGGAAGCTCGCCAGAATTGAATATAATGGAAGCTAAAAGGACTTTAGATGAGCATAAAAGTAAAATCGATCTACTTGGGCATCAACTTGATAGAGGCATAGAGAACCTGTTGAAGATAATAGATGAATCTCAGCAGAGCTTACAGGAGGTGCCCCTCTAAGTTAAAAGTTGGTGAACCCCACTGCTTTCGCTATTATGCAAGAGTACAGGATAAAATGCTTCACATCGAGTCAAGTTTAGGAAAACATAGAAAGTGTGTGTGTTGAGATTTCCATTGAAAATCCCGTCGATAACAAATGCTCCATCCACAAGTGAACACGTTTATGCAAATTTACAAGACCTAATAAAGACAAATTGAGAGACTGAAGAGGTTCAAAATAAAGACAGTTTGTAGCTCAGTATAGTGAAATTGTACATTACTTTCTACAATTTTAATCATAAATTATACGTGTACAATCTTTACATCATTACAATCTAGTGTAATAATATGTAGTCATACAGTTTACCATGAATGATTAATATGTACTATACGTGTGTACTACAATTTAATATAAGGGACTCTTATAATAACTGTGTTTCTTTGCGACAAGAATATATAAACTACGTGCTGTACGGTACCGTACACATTAGTATCAATAGTTCATTTCATGACTACTACGAGTTTGCAATGGGATAGTGGAGGATCCCCAGGTTGCTCCAGACATCTTGGAGAGTTTTTATTCAGTCACACTGTGCACTTGCAACCAGATTTTGTGTTTAAAATGTCTAACGCACTGGGCACTGTGGACACGACACGTTAAAAATTACGACGATTTTTCTTCTTGTGACCGTCGTCGAAGAAGCCGAAGCGCAAGGCAAAGACTAAAAATCATTAGACAGCGGGGTTGAAAATCAGAAAGTTATATTTAGCAAACTTAGAGCAGACCTCGGAAGATTTTATAGAAAAAACAGACTCTGGGGGGGGAGAGCTGGAGTGGGGGGGGAGTATAAAGTGGTTCAAGAGATGGAATGAAAGAATGGAAAAAGAACTGAAAGTTCAATGAACTAGAGAGAAAAAAGTCACAACAACTTCAGTAAAATCTTGATATGGCTGTTTGCAATCCGATTCTAAAAAGTTTGATAATCAAAATACCAAAGATATCTGTAGATAAGCGCGCAGAACTAGTTTCAGATGTTCCAAATGAAAGTTCGAGAGCTTACCACAGGCTCAATTCATTTCCTCACTGGAGAGATCACAGCTAGATATAGTCTCAGCGTAAACAGAATCCTATCGTAAGTGCGTTTCTCTATATGAGAATATAGAACCTAATGATACATATGATGTATATCCTGACAAAAGGAACAGACTAGAAGATTACAAAGAAAAACACTGTCACCACAGGCAACGAACGAAACAACAAAAACGACTGGTTACGCAATGTAGATGAATGCAGAAGCAAAACGAGTTACCGGACGCCACGCTTCCACCTAAGCCTTCTTGTAGCCGTAGCCACAATGGGGAAATTCAAACACCCATGTCCACTTGCCTAGAAGTAAAAACTTTTGCATAGGTCATCCATCAAAAGATACATTGACAATGGGTTTACCCTCTCCCTCAAATATAATTTTCTTCGCAAAGTCATGCCTACAAATGATGGTATGCACAGGAGAGCAACAAAGTACTAATACTACAGTACCAAACAAGCCTAATCTCCAGAAAGTACAGAGTATTTACAGTATCAATGATACATCAAACTTTACAAAAACCATCACCACCAACAACGTACACCAAGTCCCATACATCAAGGCTTTGTGATGGACAGGAAATCCATCATATGAAGTATCATATTTAAAACAAGATGCTTGAAGAATTTGAGGATGATAGTAGCACTTATATGAAGCACAGATAGAAGATAACCAGTAAATGTAACACTAGTACCCTGTAATTAATTCTCAAAACATGAACCAAATGAAGTATATGACCGCGACCCATATAGGCTAAGTTTTCATCTAGATCACCCAATATATTACATAGGTTGTCACTGCTGAAGACACACAGGAGATATCTATCGATCATTTATGATGTGTGTGTTAATCACACAAGGTGTTTGTATTCAGTGATCCTACAAATAAGCTGCTAAGAATTTTAATGGACACAACTAAATCAATCCGAAAGGATGACAAAACGATTGAAGATGATTATTCAACCTTGGGCTGTTACATATGATTCATCAAATCAACGCAATATTTTGGAATAAGGATGGTATCTCAGTCCAGTTACCATTTGGAGATGCAAACTTGAAAAAGATCAAAAAAAGAAGTACATTGAAAATTTAAAGGAATATCTCCACAAGTTATTTCTTGCAACCTCAACCTCTTATAAAAGGAGGAACGCATAAATGTGTTGTGCTACAATATTACCACGAGGAATGAAGAGAGAGATTATTCAATGCTACGATGATGAAAATGGAGATTTTTTGTAGGGAATTCGTAAAGTAGCAAGAATGCCTAGTGGAATTGATCACTGTCGAAGAATTATCTAGTTCTTGTAACTTTGAAGGAATGGATGCTTAACCCAAAGATCCACACTATGGCCAGTCTCTTTGGGTAGTAATGAAGTTGAATGCACAAAGCCCAGAAATTTTACAAAGAACCATTTGATGGTTGTTTTTTGCCAAATGATACACATAGCAGTAACAGAGAGCAATGGCCATCGAGTTTTCCATTTTTTTCAGTGAAGGCAAGCTAGTATTGCGACCGCTGGTAGTCATGGATCTGGATCCAGGCATGTTAACACTCCACGAGGTATAGCTGTTCGAGCATTCTAAAGAGTTGAGTTGTCATTGATTCAGGCAATAACAGAATACAAATCTTCTCCTGAATTCAACATTTCTAACCCTCCTCTTTGCACCTGGAAAGAAGAGGTGGTTATGATACTTTCCGATACAGATATAGGTTTTTCACTAATTTTGTCCCACTTGTATATTTCCTAGATAGCTATTTGATGTTTGTTCATGTGACTTTATTATAATGAATGTTTTATTTTTATATTTAATACATATAAACATAATTTGTCCAGTATGTTTTGCAATACAAATTTCGTATTTCACTTTCAATACAAATTAAGAGGTATGTATTATTTGAGAGTAGACATGATATTTACTAATGAAAGTAAAATTTATTAAATTATGAGACATTAACTTAGGATCTAGATATCTAATTACCTTATTAATTTATTATGTTTTATTTTAAATTCATGCTTTAATTTTCCTTAATTTTAAGTACAGCACGTTAGACATTACAATAGAAATAAAAAGTATTATGGTTTTCTTGACAACCTTCTCTGGTGCCAGAATAGTGAATTGCAATGAGGGACTCATTAATAACTTAGGTAATTGCTTCCAGTTTTCCTATTTCATTATAAAAGAATGATAAGGGACAAATACTTAGAAATAAGCAATTGGTTGACAAAGAAGGTGACCTGAAACAATAATTAGCAGAAATGCGGCCATTACAAAGTTTTGGATTAAAAAATTGGTTAGAATTAATTTTTAAGCACAATTAAATTCTTTCTTAATAATACACGTGTATAACAATAATCGTCATCATTTCCTTTTAAAAAAAAACTTTATTATTGTAATTGTAAATCAAAGGCATTTTATTGATGTCTCCCGGTAACAAATAAAAATTTTAAATTTTATTCAAAATTATTTCATTATATTTTCCTGGGAAAAAACACCCTT